>NC_056734.1:546108303-546232712 GCF_019279795.1 Protopterus annectens | reverse complement strand
AAAAGTCTCTCACTTGCCATGCTTGTTGGTGGAGCACCAAGATAAATTCTCGCAGCTGCAGACAGCAAAGGAAGTCTGCCATGATTAGACTGCCACCAGGAAACTGGGTCTTCGCTTCATCTGATACAGTCCTTGTTGACATAAATTGCACACTACTGTTCAAATGGCGCAGGAGTACACTGCTTTGCATTAGATAAATAATGCAAACAGTCCCAGTATGATAAATCGAGGGTGCAAAACAGCTGAAACAACATACAGTGGATTTTTATGTGCACTACTGAAACGTTCAAGAGACTCTAATAGTTCTTTAATTTGCTTGATGCCACCAGTTGACGTTAAGTTTGACAGGTAATGTTTCAGTGTCTTACATGTTGGAAGTACAACAGAGATGCAGACACAGTCACTAGACACATGACGTGTCAGTTCCTCAAATGGTTGCAGAACTGATGCAATGTTCTGCATTAATTCCCACCAAGATGGAGTGACTGCAAATTTTTGGTTGATTGCTCCTCGCTCATGTACAGGACAATGCCACGCTTCTGCTCTAAAATGTTGAATTCCACCTTGTGACAACATCTTGAAGCAGTTTATGATCTGGCAATTTCACCTGCTGCTGCTATATCTGGGCAAGTCTGGCCGTGGCACTAGTGGAACGTTTGAAGTACACGACAATCTTCCTGGCAACAGAAATGAGACTGCTTACTGAATTCTCCACAAACAGAGAATCATGGAAGCACAGCAACTATGGGCATAACAACCAACACTTGCAAATTTAGCATCAGTCATAGCCTTTTAATTTTTTTTTGCATTGTATCGGAGACAAACATGGACTTGTTCTTTATGTATACCCCAGCGCTCTAACATCTCTGAAACTGTGCCTGCCAGTATTGTCAGCAGTATGTCTACCTGTAAGATTTTCACAGTGCAGTACAGCAAATTTGTAGCAGAAGTTTTCATCCAGCCAATGTCCTGTTAAGCTCATGAATGATTGTGTATTACATGGGGATGTCCAGGTGTCTGTCGTTAACGAAATACTCACAGCTCCTTGCAGCTGTTCTTCCTGGCAGACATCATTATACATATTAAGGATAACAGTCTCGGCAAGTATTTGCATGATGGAAGTTGGTATCGTGGTTCTAATGTAGCAATTGTTTGTTTGTGTCTTTCGGCTTTTCCCGGTTAGGGATCGCCACAGCGGAACTCTGGTCTGCTAATGATTGGTAGTGGATTTTTACGTACCGGGTTACCAGCCCTGACGCACAATCTTCAACGAAGGAATGCCCCATTCACGTATGCCTCCACACAGAAGACGCTCTAGCTGAGAATCGAACGGGACAACGTCTTGCTATGAGGCGACAACGCTACCGCAGCACTACCACCGCAGATGTGGTTCTAATGTAACAATAAGGTTCTTAAAGCCCTCATCTTCATCAATTGAGATTGGCTGCATTTCACAACTGCAGCGCAGACCTTTTGAGCTTCTGCACGGCCTTCCATTTTTTGGCTCTTTTTAATAACATCAAGCAGTGATGGCTGTAATAGTTTTGAACAACTTGTGAACAATGTATTTGGCAAAGCACAGC
The DNA here is from genome assembly GCF_019279795.1 of Protopterus annectens. Lineage (NCBI taxonomy): Eukaryota > Metazoa > Chordata > Ceratodontiformes > Protopteridae > Protopterus > Protopterus annectens. The sequence goes on along the minus strand of NC_056734.1, from coordinate 546,231,129 downwards.
TGTCAGACGTCAACATGGCTTCTTTAACCACATTGTACTGCTCGGAATATTTATATCGCTTGTGGTTTAACAGCGCTGATGTTGTACATACCTTTGAAGATGACCCTGACCCATGAAAAATAACTGCAGAACAAATTATGCAGTCTGCCTTTGATTCATCTGCTTCATGATGTGTGAGTGAATGCATATATGACTGAGGAAGTGACTCTGTGTGTGAGAGAATGCATGTTGAGGAAGTGACTGGGTGTTTGACAGATCGAGAGAGAGAGAGAGAGTGAATACACGTATGAATGAGGAAGTGACTGTGAATCTTGATTACAGCATTTAATGGGTCCAAATCTTGGAATCACTGAACACGGAGAATCTTACCATAGCACCTTAATATGGTATATCACATGGGATATGCATCATAATTGCTGTTGCCAGGAGACACAGGGCAACCAAAGGAGACTGTGCAGCAGAAGGGGAACTGTAGAAAGGATGTCTTATATTCTGTCCAATGACAAATGTATAAAGTGTTCTTCTGTCCAATGACAAATGTATAACATGTTCTTCTATCAAACCTATAAGAGTAACTAATTTGTTTGGAGTGGTCTGGCTCTGTGGCATACAGGGATGAACCCCACTTACCGCTTGTAAGGGTGGAGATGTGCATACTTGTACGCAAATATGGAAAACACGATTTCCATGGTGGAGACTGGCTACTCTGACTAGCTACTGTGTGTGAGTGAGTGAGTGAGTGAGTGAGTGAGTGAGTGAGTGAGTGAGTGAGTGAGTGACACACACACACACACACACACACACACACACACACACACACACACACAGTGAGAGACACTTGATAATTTAAAATTCTAAAGACTAGATTACTAGAAATAAACCTCCTTTTGCACTGAAGATTTAACCATGCTTTAACAGGGGGCACTGGAGTAAATGAAGTCAAGAACTTTTTACCTGAACAAAACAGAAGGGGAGTCTCATTTGACTCTTGACCCAGCTGCGGACAATAGACTTGTCTTATCAGAGGAGACATTATGGGACTGACAGAATAAATACTGGTGTCCTCTACAGACCGCTTTATAAACATCTTCCAAGGCCAGTGGGGGAAGGGGGGGTACCTTGCTTAGCTCTGGGGTAATTCCAGACTGTTCCCAAGCAAAAACGTCACTAAATCTAGCAATTCGCTGAGGAAAAGTGAACACCTGTTTGGACTTAATTCTTTGGAAAATATACCTGAGCTCAAGACAGACTGGATTCCGTGTCAACTTGGAAACCATCATTGTCCTCATCAGATTCCTAAGCATCCAAATGGAGATGGTATCATATGTCTGGCAACAGTCTCTCTTACCACAAACTATTCCTGCACCTTAAAGGGTTTAGTGCTACCACACCGGACTTAGGTACTGGAACAGCCCTAGAAGATGCGTCTAAACTTTGTTTCACAGTGGCAGACTAAGCTACAGAGGGAGATGGAAGTGCTTTGCAGGGCAAGCAGTGTCCCCAACAAAATCACGAACCGTATGTTAAGGCATATATTTTTTTTCTTCTTTTTAGGCACAACTGTATTTCATGGGGAGTACCAGAGCTAGTATCCAACTAATCAAGGGACACCAACCGGAACAACAGTACTAGAAAATGTATCAAAATAATCACAACATTTTTAGTAATAAGTGTGCCCCCACACAATTAAACTTTGCAAAACTGTCTGAAATGTGCTTAGAATTCTTCTACAACTGACAGAAATTAAAGAATTTCCAGCACACAAAAGTCCAAACAGTAAAGCAACCAGTGTGCCAAACTAATGCTAAAAATTAGCTCCACATAGTTTAACCACAAACTGACATAAAATATTGTTCAACTGCAATTTAAATGACATTTTCTTGTAAGAGTAAAATCTCTGCAGTACACTCAAATAACTTAATTTGAGGTAAAATCATTATCCAATGTTAAAGATACGCAGAGCCATATACATAATAATTAATGTATAAATGCTGAGAAAAATCCAAGTTCTGCAAACATTTTCTTGTCACAAGAAGAAAATAAAGCACAGTAACAACAGTAAAGACAGGTGCAATTAATTTGTGGTTCTGTCTGCTGTTAGACACTAGGGGCGGTCTTGTGCATACAAACACTGCACTTCTTAGAGAATACTGAAAGTTTCCACAAGACAGAAGCCAAATAAACAGTGCTAGTGGTTACTGTCCCAGAAGTAACAGCTGGAGCAGTGACCTAAATAAAGAATGTTGTCCGTTACACATAGACCTACAGACACATGTAGAGAAATCCGGACACCCTGCAGGGATTTTATAAGATATCTTAACTTAAAGGTAGATATCTGTCATAGATCATTGGTGTTACTTCTGAGCCATCTTTTTACAGATTACAGGCAGTATTTCCAGCCACCTGGACTACTGACCAGACATGCTAATTTGCAGGTAACTCTTTATCCAAAGTGAAAACAAAGCAGCAGCAGAATGCAGAAGAGAGACCAAATAGCTAGCAATTGACAAATCACAAAACAGCTATATATAAAAAATGATTCTAGTGTTGAAACTCCTGTACCTCATAGTTACCCATATGATTCTTCCACATCCACAGTGACGATTACCCAATTAAAGCACGATACCTCTAAATACTGTCAAGCTCTTTTTTAAGCCACAGTTTTGGCAAGGTTAATGGTCAGCACCAAGAAGGCTAAAGGGACTCAGTTTGACACTGTCACTTGGGAAGGACGGTTCCAGCTCAGCAGACTTTTTTTGATTAGCAAAACCTGCAAGAACCACATGGTGAAGCCATCAGCTCTTAAGAGAGATTAGTTTGGGTTTGCATGATCACACAAGTCAATATTATAAACAGTACAAGTTCTGACATACAGGACATTGGATTCTATATCAGACTACATGGATGGCGACAGTTATGACATACATGTGAAGTCAAAATGCCACTAGAGATAACATGTCAAATGTTGCTCCATTTCTAAAACGTATATAAGGTTTGAGGAATGTGATGCTGCCTACTCATGACACAATGGCAAAAGCTCTGCCCATAGCTACATCGCATATTCAGTCTACCTGCTTGGTAGGTGGTGTTTTTTGTGTCCTTGAAATAATTAGCAACTGGCAGCATTATTTCTATCACCTATCCAAAACTTGTGCATTTCTGAAAACAGGCTGAGAAAATGTAGATGTATGTGGGTGAAGAAAGCATCGACAAGCATTGATATGAAACTACTTGGAATCCCTTAGACCCTAGTAGTATAGGCCAAGTTCTTGTGGGATACGATAGCTGTTGTCCACAAATGCATAACTAGACATGAAACAGGACCCCCACCCCAAGACAAATCAATGACTATCTCTGAATCAGGAGTTCACCTTACAAAAACTGCCTCTGGCACTAATGAAAGAAATCTCCTAAGTATAAAGGATGCAGTTCAGACTAGAGTCATATACAGAAAAGTGTAAGAGGCTTCAGCTGTAACTATGGCTGAAGTTGGAATGCTTAAGTGTGTGCCTCAATATCTGCAACATGCATACATACATAGTCTCAAATCTATTCATTTTGGTAGAAAAAGATGGTATGTCAGTTGTGGGGGGCCTCTGCCCATTTCCAAGCCCCCCTCTCCTGGCCAGAAATAAGAAGAAAAAAGACAAGACAAAATCAACTTCTGCTAAGAAGATTTTGCTTTTATGGCAATTAATGTGCTGAATACTCTGTCAGGCTTCCACTTTGAACTGCTCATTCATAGTCATGTACCTCCTCCTCCAGATGTCAGGGCACTAACAGTGCATGTACTCCATGAAATAGGTCAAAAGAAGAGATACATACCCATCAATTTCCTTGCAAAATGAAAATTAAAAAACACTGCTCCTAAGTATTGGTACAACAAAGTAGTATACAATCCAACATATTTATTGGTGTTGTAATACAGGTTTGAAAATGTGGCAGTGAGGATACCAGAATAGAGATAAAACTTATTTTGATAAAAACCCGAACATCTCGCAAAGAGTAAAAACGCTACGGTAATATTCAGGGTTCTAATCTGTCACCACAAAATTTTAATTATATATTTTTTATAGAGCAGATCATACTTTATTGCTGGCAACAGACAAAAATGTTAGTGAAAACATACAACCTGAATTTCTAGCAGATGTAGTGAAAATCTCCATTTTGCTCACTAGATATTTGCTTGAATAAATAATACCATTACAATGTTGACAAAACAACTCATCCCATCTGTCTACTGCATTTTTTGAGTACTCAGACCACCATATTTGCAAGTGGCAAAACATTCATACATTTTGGTCAGTAAAGAATACGCCATCACAGATTTAGAAAAAATGGGGTTAATCTAAGACATTACTTCATTCTAGTGGGTCAGAAAATAAGTATATGATGCATTAGATAACAAATAAAGACAAGAATACTTATAAGCATTTTCCACCATTTACTCTCATTATCAAAAATAGTTTTTCAATTCTTCTTGCAAAACAAAAACAGAACAAAAAATTAAGAACAGACAGGACAAAAACATCACATTTCTTTTTCCTATGGCTTAAAAAAACACTACCTGACGACATATTCACAGGAAATGACACCGACTATACTACAAAACTGAAGGAGGTGCCATCTGATCTGTGTAAGATTTACCTGCATTTTTACACACTAAGTGATTAACCATCATTGTACATGCTGTGTGCCAAATCAAAATGTTTTTAATAACAAGACGACAAAAGTCAGGGGCTTACTGCAGGTATTTAGATACCCCAAATATGCAACACATGACAAAATGACAAGAGACCCTTGGTCACATTCCATTTTAATTACAGTATAAAAGGTGTTCACAGACTTTTTTAGGGATAAGATGAGCACCTCAACAATTTACAGAGGTACTCCCGTCACACAATGTCCTGTGTTAGTCTGAAAAGTTAGCTGAGGGGGTTCCACAAAGTTTTACTGGATGCTTGTGTATATGCGACAAAATGGAAAATCTGAAAGTCAAACAACTGCTTAGCTTAAGGTACTTTTTTTCAGGAAAAATTGAAACTCTTCACTTATATGCCAACAAATACTTGCTTCTTTGTGTGTTCACCCATGAAAAAGAACAATATTTCTTACTGCCACAAACGGTCAACACTTTCAGATATAAATTAACAATCCTTTGAGCTCAAGGATGGCAAAATATTGAACCATACAAGAACTATATGTTGCAGATAAGTGGACTGTATCTGGGTAATATTTAATACTAAAAGTTATTATGACAGCCAAAAAATTTTTCCATCTGTAAGACCCATCTTAAGTGCTTCAACTGAGGTTAAACTAGAAAACAGTGCAAATCACATAGTCAACCCATTAATCCACTAGTTTTGCTCATATTCACTCATGTGGCACTGTACTCCCATCTATACTAGCTGCTTAATTTTAACGAACTTTCCGAGCGTTACATACATGATTCCACAGCAGACACACACACACACACACACACACACACACACACACACACACACACACACACACACACACACACACACACACCAAAAAAAAAAAAACTCTGTGCCATTCTGACAGACACATTTTACAATTAAAAAAGACAATGTAAGGGGCTTATGAAGAGAAGATGATGCATAAAAAGAGACCAACAACCTTTCAATTGTAAATTACTAACACACTTAAGAAATCTACAATAAAGACTTGTTTACTACCTCTCATTCACACCTTTATTTAACAATTTTCTGCACTCTTTTGTTTTCTGGAACCCTGACAAACTGTTTACAGTTACACTTTTATGCTTTTTCAAGTAATGGTATCACAGCAACACTCCCAAGCAAAAATGTAATACTGTACCTGTGATTTCTTTAAGCAGTCTGCTTTTCAACTAGTTATAGACTTTCTTCCATAAATTCAAAATGCTTCACAGAGTTTTCTTGCAAGACATCACATTTATAAAGACTACCATAACTGTTGTGGACCAAGAAAATAGATACCAATTCTTGTCAATCACCAATAAACATTTTGATTATGCACAAAGCATGACCAGGAAACAATGAGGTCACATTCTTTTCTGTCTTGCTAGAGATAATTCAGTTATATATCACTTGTATCGCTTCTTGCTTCCCTACCAGAATGAAACACCAGGTGCAAAATGCTCCAAGAACTTTCAAATGTTGGGCTGCAACCCATAATACAATAACCCTATCACATTCCCAAGCTGAACACAGAAAATGGTAATGAAATACTTGATACAAATGATCTATAACCAATAGTCAAAGCAATATTCTCTAAACAGAAACAAACCATAGCTGCCTGAAATAGTAGCTCTCCCTTAACAGTGAAAGAGAGGCTAAAGATCAACCTTAGCAGTCATATCTCAGATCTATAGCTTCATCCAAGTTATCATCATGTGCACTGGCAGCTAAAAATGTTACTGGTGACCCTGTCACACTGAGTACACTGGTACTTGTGCTCGCATTGCGCACTGCAATACTTGTCACATTAATGCCCAAAGTAAGCCTGGTTTGCTCCAAGGCCTTTTCTGGCACCGCAAATGCCTCTAGCTTTTTCTCACCATTGGCCATGTAAGAATTTTGGCATCCACGGCATATGCAGTCCAAACAGGCTTTGCGATTTGAGTAGCAGGGACAACGTTGGCCTCGACACGTAAGAACACTTGGATTTTGTGTTGCTCGCCCACACTTACACCCTTTCTTTTCTGGGGGCTTTTTATATACAGTTTTTGTAGGGCTTCCTGGCATAATATTATTGCTAGGAACTTTGTCCTTTATCTTATTGGTTTTCAAAGTCCCCGGTTTTGTCTTTGAGTGAGACTTTTTGACCCCATGCTCAACATTCTTTTTAATGCTTTTGCTGGGCAGAAACAGTGTTTTACTCAGTTTGGGAGTACCCCCATTTGGAACTGCAACAACAGGCTGTAGAGATACTTCAATTTCTTGTTTTTCAAGTGCAGGAACAGGTGTCAAATGTGGACTACAAAATATGCTAGAAATTGGTAAGGGCTGCACCTTTTCACTGTCACTTTCGGAGCGTGATCGTTTTCGATTAATTCGTGTTATTTTAGGTATAACCGCTGTACATGAAATTCCATGAGATGGGGCATTGCTAGAAACAAAAACACTGTTAAGAAGAAGAGGGGACAGCTTAGTATCACAGAAGGGTCCATTCTGTGCATCAGAGTCTAAATTAGACTGCAAATCAGTGACACATTCCTCAGAATTTGAAACAGTCTCTAGAGTCTGAAGAACTTCCTCAACGCTAAGTAACAATGGATCTTCTTGTTTGATGTCCCCACTAAACTGACATATATCACTGGTTGTTCTACAAGGTTCACTGGTGCAGACAGTCAATACAGGCTCGAGGCTGTTTGAAATATCTTCACTTAAGTCCTCACCAGTGCTACAGGAATCAACTGCATTTGTATTTTCAGGTGAACAAATATTTACAGAGAGGTCATCCACAGAGAGTCCATTACAATTAGGCAATCCATTAATACTAGAAGGGCCAATGTCAACATTTAATGTGCTATCAGGGATTTGAGATACACTGGTTTCCAATTCACAAACTGATTCAGATGTTGAAGGGACACAGGAATGTGCAATGTGTAATGCCGCTGTAGCTGAATGCTTCTCTCCCTCTTCATCAAAACATAGCCCCTCTTCTAGTAAAGGCAAAATATCAGAAGTGCCATCATGTGTCTTAAACAGGTGTTCCCCTAAAGGTGAGTGGGTAATATATTCACAGAGTTTTCTGTAACAGTTTACAAGAATGCTTAATTGCTTGTTTTCTTCAAAAAGGTCATAGTCCTTACACCAGCTGCACGATGGTTTCATCATCATCTTTTTGCCTTTGCAAGCTTTACAGACGTAGTGTTGACATGTTGAGTTTGTGGGAGCAATTGGATCTTGCAGCAGATTCCCTGAAATAGAGAAAGCATACACTTAAAAGACTGATAAGGCAGAAATGGTAAACAGATGAACACTCTAACCATTTATTATACACATCTAAAAATTCAAAATTCTGCTAATGTGTGGAGAGTTTTTTTTTTCCTGTTTCATTACTAGTTAGGAAACAATGTATTTTTTCACCTCACTGACACAGCATGTATTTGTATTGATGCTTAAACTATGGAGAAGTGATATGACCACCATTGGTCATAAAGAGAAACAGCAGAAATGTTAAATGCCCCAGGGGCTGGCAAATGAAAGTCGAGATAATAAACAAAAGTTACTCAATTGCTTTAGGTTTTAGGACTGCTTGGCATCTCCTGTAATCACACAATGTACTTCACTGCTCTCCCTCTTCAGATTATGAAGTTAGCAGTACTGATGTGAAAACATACATACTATATATATTATTATCTGCACACACACACACGGATATATGTATATATACGTATATACATATATATATATATATATATATATATATATATATATATATATATATATAAAATTATACGCAAGTATATGTTTATACAAGAAATTCTGTATTATAGACACGCGTGCTTACAGTCATATAGCCCATCAAAGGTAGCATATGCCCAGAAAAATGTCCTTAAGTCCCTATACTGAGCATATGCTGGGCTTTTTCAAAAAGGGAGAATATACTGATCGTCGCACATAAAAAAAATGTTTACTGGCAAACTACTGATACTGGAAAAGCTAAACAGTGAACCAGAGAGGGTAAATGACTAGGATAGTCTTGTCCAAAGGATGGAACATCAGATTCTTTGACAGACTTAAGAACAGACGCATCACCAACAAAAGCTAGAAACTCAATCAGATCTGCCCAAGCAAATAATGAGGTAAGAGAATGACTAAGATCTTTAAACTTCTGAGTGGATTTTGTAAACAGGCTAAACTATGGAAAAGCACAGTGAAGTCCAGTTTGCCACTTGTGAGCTACAACATCCCAGGGATGGGGTGATTACATCTCAGTGACGGCAGGAAGTAGAAGAAACCCCTCCACTTGGTGTTGTCAGGGAGGCAAAGAGGCCGCAGTAAGGTTACTCTCATTTTTGGAATGCATGCCCATCATCAAGAACTCACTGGGTAGGCAACTTTCTCAGCTTGTTTGCCAAAGAAATAGACTCCTCAGGAATATGAACTAGAAAAACGGCTCAGTGACATTACTCATTCTCACAGCTTCTTGGCAAAAGGGACAGGACTGACCACTCCCTGCTGACATAGCACATCACTACCATGTTATTCATGCGCTGCCAGAGCTCTCAACTGGGAGCAAGTCCCTAAAGGTTTACAAAGCTAGCATAACCGCCCTAATCTCGAGTACACTTATGTGAAGGGAACACTACAATAACAACTGGACATTCTGAACTGTTTCCTGAAAGGTCTGAGCACTATCACTGCAAGTCTTACTCTAGATTAAGTGGGTGTCCAGACTGACTAAGCATGTTGCTGATAAGATTTTGCTAGAGTCAGGAGACTTCCTTATAACACTAAGTGAACTGTTGAAAATGCAGCTAGGAAGCAACTGTCAAGATATGGGAACACTTTTCAGACTGCAGATTCAAATGTGTTGCAAAAGGCAAGCATTTGGAGAACACTCTGTGGGTTGTGGTGAGATCAAATGGCAGAGACCAGAAAGTACAGCTGTGTAAATAAACTTAGCAAAGCAGTAGATTTTCAAATATATCACTACTGCAGTATACTTAGCTGAATGGTTACAGCCTGCCAAAGATATAAAACAGCCACTCAGTCTTCCAAAACCCTGGGCTCCTTACACACATGCCCAGACTGTTGGCTGCATAAACTCCCGAGTGTAGAAAACTAGCAGCTTGGGCATGAAAAGTTTCAGGACTTTCTTGCTAGCTGAAAAAAAGACGAAGGGGCTACAGTATTGACAAGATAGGTGAAGATAGAAATAAATATACACATCCTTACCCCACCATAAACTTAAGGGGAAAGGAGGAATGGAGCAGCTAGTGGAGCAGTGATATATTTGAACATCTACTGTTAAGGCAAGTTTACTTAAACAATTGTACTATGTTCCATCACAATCAATGCTGCGGTAGCCTTAGCAGTACAGGTAGAATATCAAAGCTTATATAGTTTGAAAGAGAAAGGATGAGGATGAGGATGAGGATCAAGGGCCCCCCCCCCTAGGGAATGGTCCAAGCAAGCATAGTTCTGGACTTGGAAAAGGAATCTACACTGGACCAGGTAGCTTCCTCTAGAATGCAGCCAATGTCCAACCCTTACCAAAATGCCACAGAAGAAGCCAAAGCCCTCATAGAATGAGCCCCGACTCTCCCTAGAAGTGTCTGATTTTGGTGGAAAAAACAAAAGGAAATATCAAAGGACAACCATCTGCAAATAGTCTGTTTTGACACAGTTTGCCTTTTTTTCTTCATAAGAGATTAAACAGCTGTTCAGCTTTCCTGAAAGAATTTTGTTCTGTCAAAACACCTGAGCTGCCCATGCACACAGTATGAATACCACCTTCTCCCTGTTTTCTTAACTGCTTTAGCTTAATGTCAACGCTGAAATCGCTTTAAGCATAAGTGAGCCCTTCCTCTGTGAAACACCAGTTAGGGGTGACCCACAATAAGAGCTTGCAGCTCAAATAGCTCCGATATCTACAAGAAGATTATCAATAACACTGTTTTCCAAGTAATTAACAAAACCAGCCTGATAAGTTGGTTCAAAAGGAGGCAATGTTTCCAAGACAAAGTTAAGATTCCATGTAGATGCCGGCTATTTACCAGGTGGATGTGCATGTTAAATTCCTTTTGAAAATACCTTGACCAGAGAGTGTGATGAAAGGGGAGGATCCACGGGCAGACATGGTGAAATGGCCAAGGAATGAACCTTAGAAGACTATGAAAGGCCAAATGATAACAACTTGAACAAATGCTGCAAAACCAGATGTAAAGAAACCCCAAATGGGCTCTGGTTCTTAAGAGTTGCACCAACTAGCAAATCTTTTAAATATATCAAAAGGTTTCTTTCCTCCTTGAACACTTGCTGCTGAAAAAGGCATCTATTTTCCAGGCCTGTTTGTTAGGAATCCTGGAGCATTTTTTTTTTCAGTTGTCTGATTTGTAATGGGGAAAACAGATCTACTCGAGCGGGTACCCAAAAATGAATGGATTCCTGGAAAGATCCCCTTGTTCCATTTCCATTCATGATGGCTTATCCTGGTCCTGCTCAGCTTATCAGCCACAGCATGTATTCTTGTCTAATGTACATAGCATGCAAGGGTAAGGATTTGGTAAACCCCTGCATGTTTGTACCACATCACTGTGACACTGTAATCACCTGAGGGAGCCCTGGAAACCACAGATAATGGAGAAAATTGAGACAGCAAAAATAATAGCAAATACCTCTTTTACACTGATGTGCTTTGAACTGTTTGTTCTAAAGGTTTTGTACTTTTACCCCTTGTGGATACTGCTCCCATGCAAAAACTGTTAATGATTGAGTCAGTGTCTTCAAACAGAAGGAATGACCTGGATTCCAGGCTCTCTCCACCAAAGAAATTCTCTCTCTACTTTTTTTTAACCCAACAGTGGAATCTGAAATGTCAGGGAGTGAAGATGCTGGCACCAGAAACCACTGAACCTTAGGCATAAAAGAAGGATTGGTCCTGAGGGACACCCTGTCCGGGTAAAATATAATAAAAGGCTCCACTGCCATGAGAGCTTGTAGTTCTGAAACCCTTCTTGCTGAAGTGACTGCCAAAAGAAAAGCCGTTTTCCAAAATAAAAAATTTATATCCGCAGTAGTTGCTGGTTCAAAAGGAGGCAGGGTGAGCTTTTCCAGCACAAAATTGAGGTCACATGCAGGAGTTGGTGCTCTTCTGGGAGGCCTTACATTTTTGGCCCCTTTAAGATACCGTTTAAGCAGAGGGTGAGAAAAGAGGGGAGGCTCTGTGCTGTAATGAGCCGAGATGGCAGATGCATGGATTTTTATTGAAGAAAAAGAATGATAGGCCCTTGACAAGCATCTCAGTCAAATAGTGTAAAATCTGAGGAATATTGGGCTTTGCTGTGTCTATTCCTTGTGCTTGGTTCCAAGCACAGAATCTCTTCCATTTATCAGCATAAGATTTTCTAGTACTAGGCCTTCTGGCTTCCAAAATGACATCCATCACAGATTTACTGAGAGGTGTTGTTTGAATAATTAGTTGATTAGCCATGCTACAAGATTCAGAGTTTGGAGTTGAGTGTGCAGAATTTAATAGTTCTGCTGAGACAGCAGATGAGGTATTTGAGGCAAGTACCATGGAGGAAGGGGAGACATATTCCTTAGAAACGGGTACCAGTGCTGGTGGGGCCAGTCCGGAGCAATTAGGATCATTTTTGATTTTTCCTGTCTGACTTTCAGTAAGACCTTGGAGAGTAGAGGTAGAGGGGGAAAGGCATAGACTGATAGGTTTTTCCAACTGAAGAATAGAGCACCCACTTTCCATGCTTTTTTGTGAGGAGTTCTTGTGCAGAAGTTGTCCAACTGATAACTTTGGGGAGAGGCAAATAGATCTATGTCTGGGCTCCCCAATTTCTGTGTTAACATGCTGAAGATTTGTGGATCCAGTTTCCATTTGTGTGGGTCCATAAGATTTCTGCTTAAGTCGTCTGCCAGAGTATTTTGCTTTCCTGGCAGGAATTGAGCTTGAAGATGTATTTTGGTAAGTCAAGGCTGTGTTCCACAAAGCCATGGCAAGTCTGCAAAGGGGGTAGGAATGTGTACCCCCCTGCTTGTTTATGTACCACATAACTGTGGTGTCGTCCATCTTTATCCATCTTTATCAGTAGTTGTCCTGGGTGAAGTAAGTCAGTCCTTGAAGGCTGCCAGAGCATTCTGAACAGCTAGCTAGCATCTCTTTCTGGTTGATATGCAGATGCATTTGGTTTGGGCTCCATTGCCCTGAATGCATCTCCCTGCCAGGTGGGCCCCCCAAGCATAATCTGATGTGTCTGTAGTTAGGGTTTGGGTGGCAGGGGGTAGAGTGAATGACAGTCCCTTGTTTTGGAGACATGTCTCTGCCCACCAAAGGAACTCTTGTTGTAGGCAGGGAATGAGAAGAATCATTGTTTCCAGGCTGTGACAATGTTGACTCCATAAACTTTTTAGGTACCATTGAAGTTTCCTCATATGCAGTCTCGCATATGGAAGTAGTAGAATGCAGGATGCCATGAACCCCAAAGCCTGCAGAATTTGTCTTGCAGATAAAGTACAGTTGTGTACCTACCATAAATGTAGATGTTAGAGTGTATTCACTGTTGCAGACATTACTCTTGGGTTATCCTGCTGGCAGGCTACCCGCAGTCGGCCTAAATTCCAAAGTCCTGGTCTGGCGTTGGTTGCTGTCGCCTCTTCCCTGACGTCAGTGCGCCCAAAAGGGTAGGCTAAATATATTATGCCAATAAACATACGTGCAGTAAAGAAACATTTCCTTCATCCACAAGCAAATACACCACATAGGTTGTATAGAATAGAGATGTACAGATAAACCCCAGCAAAAGAAAGGGGGACGGAGGGAGGGTAACCTGGACTGCAACAGTGAATACACTCGAACATCTACATTTATGGGAGGTACACAACTGTACTATGTTCATCGTGTTTCACTGTTGCAGTCATTACTCCTGGGTTGAATCCCAAAGCTGAGGATGGGTGGCTGTACTAAATAGGATTAGGAGAGGCTATGAGGCCCTGCAGCACTGCAGTGGCAAAGCCTGCTCTGGATTTAGAGTAAAGAGGTAAGTGGTAGTGCTTTGCAAAAGTGTGCACTGAACTCCAAGTTGCAGCCTCTAAGATGTCTTTGGTTGGTGCTCCTCTGAGGAAGGCTGCTGAAGTGGCTGCTGCTCTGGTAGAATGAGGCCTAATGCCCTTAGGCACTGATTTGCCATGCTGAGAATAGCAGAAACGGATGCAATGACCTATCCATTTAGAAATAGTCTGCTTTGTGATAGCCCTTCCTTGAGATCCTGCAGCATATGACACTAAAAGTTGCTCAGTCTTTCTGAAAGCTTTAGTTCTGTCCAAATAGATGCGTAGCTGTCTGTGTATGTCCAAAGAATGCAGAAATTTCTCACCCTTGTTCTGTGGGTTTGGATAAAAGGTAGGCAAGTGAATGGTTTGGTTGAGGGCCACACTGGACACCACCTTAGGCATAAATGTTGGGTTTGTCCTCAGAGAAACCCTGTCTGGATGAAAAATGATAAAAGGTTCCACAGCTATGAGTGCTTGTAACTCCAAGACTCATCTTGCAGATGTTATTGCTAGGAGCAGAGCTGTTTTCCAGGATAAGAATTTTATATCAGCTGTTGAGGCTGGCTCAAAGGGAGGCAGTGTGGTGCAATCAGTATCATTTTTGGCTTCTCTTGTCTGACTTTTAGGAGTACCTTGGGAAGGAGAGGCAGTGGAGGAAAGGCATATACTGTTAGGTTTTTCCAGCTGAAGGATAGGGGGTCCACTCTCCATGCTTGTTTGTGATAAATCCTTGTGCAAAATCTCTGTAATTGGCAGTTGTGAGGGGAGGCAAATAGATCTATGTCTGGGCATCCCCATTTCCTTGTTATGCTGAAGACTTGTGGATCCAGTTTCCACTCGTGGGGATCCATGAGGTTCCTGCTTAGTTCATCTGCCAGAGTATTTGCTTTTCCTGGCAGGAATTGTGATTGCAGGTGAACTTGATAAGTCAATGATGTGTCCCACAAGGTCATTGCTTGTCTGCAGAGGGGGTAGGAATGTGTGCCTCCCTGCTTGTTTATGTACCACATGACCGTAGTACTGTCCGTCTTTATCAGTAGCTGTCCTGGATGAAGTAGGTCTTTGAAAGCTGTCAGGGCACTCTGAACAGCTAGCATCTATTTTTGCTTGATATGAAGATGCATCTGGCTTGCAAGCCATGTGCCCTGAATACAATTTTCCTGCCATATGGGTCCCCCAGGCATAATCTGATGCATCCGTTGTCAATGTCTGTCTGGCTGTGGGTAAAGTGAATGGCAGACCCTTGTTGTGGTGACAGGCGTGTTGCAGGCAGGGAATAAGGGTAATTACTGTCTCCAGGCTGTGGCACTGTTGAATCCAAACACTTTTTAGATACCATTGTAGTTTCCTCATATGCAGTCTGGCATATGGAATTAGTAGAATGCAGGATGCCATGAAGCCCAAGGCCGGCAGGATTTTCCTTGCAGATAACTGGGTCTTTGTTGCCTACTTTTTGAAGTAAGAAGTCAGTTGCCTTTGTTTGTCTGGCGTGAGATAAGCCATCTGGCCAGTTGTATTTAAGCTTGCACCCAGGAATATTATCTCTTGGGGGGGTACTAGCTTTGATTTAGTTTCGTTTACTGTGTACCCTAGGCAAATTAGTAATCTTTTTACAAACGCCAGATGCTTTAGAAGAATGTCTTTGTTCTCTGCTTGAATAAGGCAGTTGTCCAAGTAAGGATATATTTGAATTCCTCTGTCTGCAAAACACAATTACTGGTGTCAGGCATTTTGTGAAGACCCTGGGCGCAGTAGATAAGCCAAAGGGCAGTGCAGAGAATTGGTAGCGCATTGAGCCAGCTATGAATCTGAGGTATCTTCCACAAGATTGTCTGATTGGGACATGCAGGTATGCCTCTTTTGCAGGTATGCCTCTTTTAGGTCCAAAGTTATGAGCCAAGCCTTCTTGCCCAGCATGGGCAGTAGCTGCTGTAGAGTCAACATCTTGAATTTTGGGACCTCCAGAAACGTGTTTAGTACAGACAGGTCCCAGTATTGGTCTCCAGGTTTTGTCCTTTCTGGGCACCAAGAAAAGTCTTGAGTAAAATCCTTGCCCCTGCTCTTGTTGTGGTACTTGTTGAATGGCCCTCATGTCCATGAGGGCTGTAATTTGCTTTTGTGCCTCTGCCCACTGATTGTGTGGCAGGTCTGGCATACCTTTTGCCCTCGGTAGGGTGTGAAAATGGAACCTGTAGCCCTGGGACACTATGTTCAAGACCCATTTGTCTTGGGTAATCATTTGCCAATTTGGTGAAAAAAGTGCTAGTCTTCCCCCTAAGGGGGCTGCCAAAAGAAAAGTGCTTGGATCGGGCAGAGGAAAGTCATTGGGACTGTTTCCTGTAAGGTTGTGATTTGTCTTCTCCGCTTTTGGAGGTAGAAGCACCCCATTGTTTAGGCCTGTATGAGCCTTGGGGCTGAGATCTGCCTCTGGGATGTCTGTATCTGCCTCTTTGTGGCCTGTCCGACACTGGAAAGGACCAATTTTTGGAAGGCCAGTTCCTGCTAATCTGGGTGGCTGTACCTGTAAGAAATCCTCAACTGTCTGCATGGATTTCGCTTTATCCTCCATTTTCTTCAACACCTCTTCTGCTTTAGCACCAAACAAACAAAGTATCATGCTGTAATGGAGCATCTAGTAATTTTGCTTTAACATGATCAGGTAGATTCTGTTCCTTTAACCAAGCATGCCTTCTAATAACAGAACCTGTAACCACAGCCCTGCAAGAGGCCTCCAGTGAATCATAACCATATTGCAAAGTATGCTTTCCCACTTGTTCAGTTGCATGCAATAAATCCTGCATTTCCTTGTTCTCTGAACATTCAGAATTTGTCAACATTTTCTGTTTAAGCAGCGACATTAAGTATTGCTGATATTTAAGCATATGAAACTGACAATTTAAAGCCCTTACAGCCAAGGTAGCAGAAGTGTAAACTTTTTTCCCCCATCTGTCCAGTGGCCTAGAATCCCTATCAGAGGGGACAGGGTTTTTGCAGTGGAAGCTTTGACCCCTTTGGGACCCTGAGATATAGTTTCTGGGTCAGCAACGGGGTTTTTATATAGGAATTTATGAGAATCTGAGACCCTGTAGTATCTGTCAGGCTTAGCAGGTGCAGGAGGTAAAGAGTCAGGGGAGAGGCTGGACTCTGAAAATACATCATCTACAATATCTAGGACAGGTGGAATAGCAAGGGGTCTGTGCTGAGGTAATAGTAGAAAGTCCCGGAGCCTTTTCTTAGATTCTGAGTAATCTTGGCTCTCCCAGTGGAAATGCTCCCTCATGGTATGCAGCGTTTCCCCAAAAGAATAATCCTCAGGAGGAGAGGCTGAAGGAATGGATTCTTCAGCATCAGACTCCTCATAAGGAGGAATAGAATAATCCTGTTTAGAAGAGGAATCAGAGGAAATACAAACCTGGTCAGAAGAATCATATTTTGTCTCTTGCCTAGGCCTCATCAGGAGGGGGATGGGAACCCCTGATCAAAGTAATTAGGTCTTCGGCCATTTTAAGCATCTGTTTTTAGGCATGGAAGTCTTAGTAGGAGAATGCTGTACTTGTTTCTTTGTCTTTAGAGCTGCTTTAGTCTTTGTCTTTGAAGCTGAAGATGGTTTAACATACAACTGTGTAGGTCTGAAGCCACCCTCAGAAGCCGATGTCTGCTCAGCGGCTCCGGACCCATCTGAGGGAATGTTTTCCGAGTGTCCAATACCTTAAGTATCCAGAGGCCCAGTCGGCTCCACGTGGGAGTCAGAAGCGGCCTGTGGCTCTGAGGTAGCGGATGCAAGGGGCTGCGAAAGCACCTCACTGAGAACCGGCGACTGGCCTAGCAGAGGCCTCGCCGTCGGTTTTGGACCTCGGATGCCTATCCTTTTCCTTGCGTTTTTTGTAAACTCCGGTCGTCGGCTGTTCCGACGGCATTATATAAATTAAACCTTCGGCCAAAGTAATGAAATGCAAGATCGAACCGACGCTTAATAGTGCATTGGTTAAATCTAGCACAAAACCGACAGCTAGCAACGTTGTGGTCGGGGCCTAGGCAAGGAACACAGTAAGAGTGAAAATCCTTAAGAGGTATTTGCTTCCTACAAGAAATACAATTGTTAACTTTTTCTGACATCGGTCTGGAGCAGGAAAAAAAAAGTTTCCCCAACGGGGTACTTGGCTTTAATGAAGACTTCGGTTCTGAAATTCGGATTTGAAAATCTCAGGAGTCGGCCGACCGGCACTTGTGAACTGCTTTTGCTTCAGGCACCGTGCGGCAAGAAAGACTGAAGAAAATGGCATCGGCTCCATCTTTTATATCCCTGGCGCACTGACGTCAGGGAAGAGGCGACAGCAACAGACGCCGGACCAGGACTTAGGAATTCAGGCCGACTGCGGGTAGCCTGCCAGCAGGATAACCCAAGAGTAATGACTGCCACAGTGAAACACGATGAACATCTGGGTTTTTGTTGCCAGTTGTTTGAAGTATGTTGTCAGTTGCCTTTATTTGTCTGGCGTGAGGTAAGCCACCTGGGCAGTTGAATTCAAGCTTGCATTCAGGAATGTAATTATTTGTGAGGGTACCAGTTACGATTTCTTTTCGTTTATGGTATACCCCAGGCATGCTAGAAGCCTTTTTACAAATGCCAGATGTTGAAGAAGTTGTCCTTGTCCTCCGCTTGATTGAGACAATCGTCCAGATAAGGATAAATTTGAATGCTTCTTTGTCTGCAGAATGCAATTACTGGTGCCAGGCACTTTGTAAAGACCCTGGGCGCAGTAGATAAGTCAAAGGGCAGTGCAGAGAATTGGTAATGCAAAAAACCTGCTTTGAAGCGGAGGTATCTTCTGCATGATTCCCTTATTGGGATATGCAGGTATGCCTCTTAAGTCTAGAGTTTCTAACCAAGCATTCCTGCCTAGCGTAGGCAGTAGCTGTTGTAGTCAGCATTTTGAATTTTGGAATGTCCAGGAACGTGTTCAAAATCGATAAGTCCAGTATTAGACACCATGAATTGTCTTTTCTGGGTACCAGGAAAAGTCTTGAATAAAAACCTCATCCTTTTTCCTTTTCTGGTACTGGTTGAATAGCCCCCATATCCATGAGGGACCTGACTTGTTTCTGGGCCTCTGCCCACTTGTTTTGTGGCAGATCCGGCCATCCATTTGGAATTGGCAAAGTATGGAAATGAAATCTGTACCCCTGGGATACTATGTTTAATACCCACTTGTCCTGGGTAATTAACTGCCAATTTTGAGCATGAAGTGCTAGTTTGCCCCCCCAAGGGGGCTGCCAAAAGATAAGTGCTTGGTGATGGTAGAGGAAAGTCATCGAGACTGCTTACTGTAGGGTTGTGCTTTGTTTCCTCCATATTTGGAGGTGGAGGCACCCCATTGCTTTGACCTGTAAGAACCCTGCGATAGGTATCGTGAGCCTTTTGAGTGCCAGGATTTGCCCTGAGTGGCTCTGTTGGACACATGAAAGGACCAATTTTTAGCAGGCCAGTGCCTACTGAACCTGGGTGGCTGCACTTGCAAGAAATCTTTTACAGTCTGCATAGATTTAGCTTTGTCTTCCATTTTCTTTAAAACCTCTTCTGCCTTATTACAGAGTATCATGCTGCAAAGGGGCATCCAACCATTTAGCTTTAACATGATCAGGCAGATTTTGCTCCTTGAACCAGGCATGCCTTCTAATCACAGATCCAGTAACGGTGGCCCTACAAGAGGCCTCCAAGGAATCAAAACCACATTGCAAAGTATGCTTTCCAACCTGTTCTGCTGAATGCAATAATTCCTGTAACTCATTTTCCACACAATCAGAAAACATTTTCTGTTTCAGTAAGCCCATAACATGCTGTTGATATTTAAGCAAATGAAACTGGCAGTTTAAAGCTCTGATTGCCAAGGTTGCAGAAGTATAAACCTTCTTACCCAATCGATCCAGCGCCCTGGAATCTATCAGAAAGGGTAGGATTTTTGGTTTTGGCTGTAGAGGCCTTTACACCTTTGGGACCCTGAGAAATAGTTTCAGGGTCAGCAGCAGGATTTTTGAAAAGAAATTTGTGGGAGTCAGGAACCCTGTAATATCTGTCTGGCTTACTAGGAGCCGGAGGCAGGGAATCAGTAGCCATGCTCGATTCAGAGAACACATCATCAACAATGTCTAGTACAGGAGGTATTGACAAAGGCCTATGCTGAGGAAGAAGAAGGAAATCCCTAAGCCTCTTTTTTGATTCAGAGAAATCCTGACTTTCCCAGTGAAAAGAGTAATCCTCAGGAGGAGATGCAGAAGGGATGGATTCCTCTGCATCAGAATCCTCATAGGGTGGAATAGAAAATTCCTGATCAGAAGAGGAATCAGAAAAAATGGAAACCTGATCTGAAGATTCATAATCAGTACCTTGCCTAGGCCTCTTAGCAGGGGGGGGTTGGGAACCCCTGATCAAGGTAATTAAATCCTCAGCCATTTTGATAATCTGTTTTTTAGGCATGAGACCTGAGCATGTGGCTCATGCGTTGGTTTTTTTAGACACAGAAGTTGTTTTTGACCTTGTTTTTGTTGCTGGCGCTGGTTTAATATAAAAATGTTGAGGCCTGAAAACACCTTCAGAAGCCAGTGCCTGCTCAGCGGCTCCGGACCCATCCAAGGGAGAGACATCCACGGGTTCAATACTCTGAGAATGAGAATCTCACGGCATACCGGACTCCGAATGGGTCTCTGTAGAGGCCTGCGACTCAAAAGTAGCGGGTATCACGGGCTGCGAAGGCACCTCACTGAGTACCAGCGACTGGCTTAGGAGAAGCTTCGCCGGTTTTGGACCTCGACGGTCTATCTCTGTCTTTTTCTTTGCGCAGAGTGCTAACAGATGACATTTCAGGATAATTAAATCTTGCACCAAAATATTTAGAAGCAAAAATATACCAACGCTTAATAGTGCGTTGGGTTAAATCTAGCACAAAACCAACAGCAAGGCAAGTTGTGATCTGGGCCTACGCAAGGAATACAGTGCAAATGAAAATCCTTATGAGTTATTTGCTTCCCACAAGTAATGCAATTATTAACTTTTACTGACATCGGTAAGGAGCAAGAAAAAGTTTCCCCAACGGGGTACTTAGCTTTAGTTTGAAGACTTCGGTTCTGCAACACGAATATGAAAATTTCAGGAGTCGGCCGACCGGCACTTGCGAACTGCTTCTGCTTCGGGCACTGCACGGGAAGAAAGACTGAATAAAATGGCGTCAGCTGCATGTTTTATACCCCTGACGACCTGACGTCATGGAAGAGGAAACAGCAACCGACGCAGGACCCAAGACTTTGTTATTCAAGCCGACTGAAGGCAACCTGCCAGCAGACTACCCAAATGTAATGACTGCAACAGTGAAACATGAAGATCATCAGCACAAACTGTGCAGAGACAGGAGGATGAAGCAAGCTAGACTAAAACAAAAGTAAAGTAAAATTAACTAAACAATCTAACTCCTTAAAGAAATGGCATGGATGGACTACAGAACAGACTAACGTCTTTTAAGAAGGCAAACAGACATACTAAAAAAAACTGCATACCACTTAGCTTCAGAAGCAACAGAAGTTGATCACAGCTGAAAACAGGCCCTAGCCAGCTTGAACTATTGGTAAAACAAAGTGGCTGCAGGGCCCGGAAAAAGTTGTAGATGCAGACCTGACTAAATCTTGTTGCCTTTAGTCCCAATGTAAGAAAAAATAATGCAAAAAGCAAAAGCATCACAACTGATCTTAACCCAAAATTGCTGCCATGTTGAACAAGTATCTCTTCAATACGTTCATCAGGAAACGTGGTGTATGGTATGAAGCAGTTAAGACGTTCTTGCATAGCAAGGTTCCCCCCCTCCAAAGGAACTGCTGTATAGGGGGTCACCAGGCAGCACTTGCTGTACTGAATCAGAAAACTGCAAGGTATGTGATTCAGCAACAGAAAAAAAAAATGGAGCTAAAGAGGAAGCTCACATCGATACTGGCTATTTTATGCAGGGAAGAAGTCTGCAGACTCAGAATTGCAGTCAGCAACAAGAATGAAAGTTATGTACTTATTATAACAACAGACCCCTTTATTCCAGTCTGACACAATGTACAAGCCCGGATCCAGCAGAGAGAGTCCCATAGTCCAAAGCACCTTTAAGAAATTTTCCTTCTCATAACCCCCTGCCTCTTTAGTTACCTCAGATCTTGTTTGCTGCCTTAGTAGAAGTAGCTCGATCTGGATATCAGATAAGCCCCACCTCTAACTTTTATAAAAGGTATTTTTTGGACTTCCGTCATATTTTTAAATAGTTGTTTTGGTAGTATCAGTCATTAGCTACAACTTTTTCTCAAGTCTTTCTCCTTTTCAAGTCACTGACATTCTTTGCCATCTTTCTCCCTGTTAGTGTGTATTCTAACTGTAAACGGTTATAACATTTCTTCAATTTTAGTATTAATTGTCTGAAAAGAGTTGTTAGTGCTGTTTTATTACAGAACTGTGCATTTATTTTTTTTTTCTGATTCGTTGTTGGCTTTTCAGCTGTTAGTCAGTGTGTGCCTTTCCTACTGGATTTTGCCTTAAGCATATTTAAGCAATAATCCATGACTGTGTGTGGGTCAGTTGGTGTGGTTTGATCACAAGGGTGAAGCAAAGTAAATCAGGTAGGTTTCCATTTCTTTAGTTTTGCAGAATGTACTCATTTTGTATTGTACATTGCTCTGCTCCCCAGCATATCCAAACAGAAAGCCTGTCCGCACAATGATACTTCAGTGGCCAAACCTTTTTTCTATTGGTATATGCTCGATTTACAATGGGCGCGTTAGTTGGGCTGTCCAGTCAGTGTGCTCATTTTTGAATAGCAATGACCTGTTACTGTATAACTAAATTTAAATATGCCCTCATTGGATTGTGACATATGCTCTTTTAGATCCAGAGGTCTGGAGAATGGAATAAACATATAAAGACCTACTCCTGTCAGATCCAGAAACTCAAAAATAAAAATCTAAGAAATCTGACAAGGTCATGGATCCGGACTGGAAGAAATGGTCAGCCGAACTAATCGGCTCCATCTTCTGCCTCGAAGGCCCCAAGGTTTGAGGAGCACAGGGCTCATATCCCAACCTATAATCCTCTACCGGTTCCAGAGATTTTCCAGACTAAAACTATCCAAGATTCTCCGAACAAATGTCTGACAAAAAGGTGAACATTCTCTTTCCAGACCTTCCTCAGCTATGTCAATGTGATCATTCAGGTACTACAGAGGCACCTGTGAAGCTGCTTGATTTGCCTTATGCAGAAAGTCTTAAAGACCCACAATGAACTGGGGGAGGCGCATTCCTTCCCCTTCAGCTCCAAAGGTAGTTGGATCTATACACTTCACCCTATCCAGACCCCCTCACTGGTCAAACTTTCGGCTCTGGTTCTCTCGTAACTGATGTTCATGCTAGGGCATGTAACCCAGAGGTTCTTGTACTTCGCTATATCAACTCTGCACTCCCTGGAACACACTCCAGACTAGACAGAGAACTGCTTCTGCTTGATCAGATGAGAAGTGGCTCAAGAACCCATACAATGGATTGGACAGAGGAAGTAAAGAATCTATATTAACCATGAAGTGACTCCAGTCAGCGTGCCAACCAAATGGGGGGAGGGGGGTCCTCCCAAAGTCAGTAAAAACACAAAGGCTGATGTCAATTCCCAAACTCCAAAGCCCAAACGAAGGGTCCAGATGCCAGTATCCAGGATCAACAACAGAACAGGCAAGATAAACATTGACGCCACTACCAAGGTCAAAAGTTGTACACTAAACAGACATTTCAGTAGTCCAGACACATACGCCTGCAGGATTAGTTGAGGACTGCCTTTTTGGAACCAGAAACAGAAAGACTTTGAAGCTGTCAAAGAAGCTAGTCTCAGACCTGAAGAAGAAGTAGGCTTCTGGTAAGGGGTGACAATGACTGTACAAATGCGTAAACAATTCTTTGTCTTAAAGGAGTTAGGAAGAAAAATCTTCTGAAATATCATATTTGTATGGGAAATTAGCTTTCCTTGAATTGCATAGCATCTCTGCTTGTCCTGTGGAGGAATTCTCTCCACAGGGACACCTGTGGAACAGTCTGATAAGGTTTGCTACCTGAAAATAGTAACTGTGGTTAAAACCTCAGAAAAAAAATGCAACATAATAGTTTTCCCACATAAAGAGGAACATATCTGAACAAGGTACTTCCCCAAGTTAAACAATAAGCATAAAAAAATTGACTACAAACAACAAGAAAACATTAGCTAACATACCACAATACTCAACTAACATCTGCAAAATCCTAAGCTAAAAACAGCAATACTAATTCGATCAGGAGAATCAAAACTCATTGCTAACAAACACTTTTACACAATAAATCAAAAAAGCACCATGGAAAATGAAGATAATCTGAGTACATCATTTTGCAATGACATGTTAGACAATGAAGAGTAGCATTTTACATTGCGAAAAGGGGGTGGTACTAAGCAGCCACAGAAAGTTTGGCTTCCAGTGTTCTTAATGTCTGTAGCCTTAGCCAGTGTAATATAGAAGAGTGACCCACACTCAGACTTTGTCTGAATAGCATGAGTTGTTTGTAGGGAATTCTGCTCTGCAGAGCTCTATTTAAATTGCAATATCTAAAAGCTAACAGCTGTGCAGACAGTAGAGACTCCACACTCTCCCCACAAAACAGAACTTGATGATCAAGAACTTGCCCCTTGTATACAATACTAGCCTGAGGTTCTCTGTACTCTTTGGTAATAAAGAGAACTCTCAGCAAAACTTGGATCAATTACATCTGGAAGTTTTAAGACCTTTTTTTTTTATGTTTGCTTGTTTCTAATTGGGAGAGATGACCAGGAGAGGAAGGGAAGGGAAGACGAAGCAGGAGTGATGTGAAACAGAATTCTGTAACACTGGGACATACCTGCACTTACACATCTGTCCTAGGTTATAGACTTCTAAAGCAGGTAGACAGGTCAAAATTTAAAACCTAACTATTGCCACCAGGCCAGGTTTGACACAGGACAGGGTTAGGACCACTGGCATGTTGAAGAGGATGGACTCACTCATCCAGCCCTGTCATTGTGGAAAATTTATAAATTTCTTGTAGTGCACTGATCATGGTGATTACACTCCAAAATAGGTCAGTTAAGCATTAAAGTCGGGCAAGTCCCAAGCTAAACAATTGTTAAACACCCCCTACTTATTTTTTTAAGATTGGGTCCAACGCTAGACAATCAAACTTAGTAAATGACAGCAGCAGTACTGCTGTCCGAAGGGATAATGTGTCCCTTTCTCTTACAAACTTTAAAAAGTAGCTAAAATAATATGGTGTGTTCACTGGAAGTGTTTCCCCCCTAAAAGATATGAACTCAAACTCATATGTATGCCTTCAATCCTCTGTGATTTGTCAACCGCAGACTTTATGAGTAACAGAACAAATGAAGCAAGAATCTGTACCATTGAGAGCCATGAAAGATGACTGCAAAACGTAACGGAAAGCAATACCCTGACTTTGACAGCCTGCCCCCCCCCCCCCCCCCCCAAGTGCTTTACAGCTTTGAAAGCCATCAAAAAAGACTTACCCTATATTTTCCTTTTCTTGTAATTAGTAGTGCACGGAGCAGATAACGCTCCATGCACTACAAAAAATTATGATCTGGTCACCGATCAGAACCTATATTGTGTGCTCTTGACATGAATTTACTGGCACCTGTGTCTCAAACACATAATAAACAGGTTTGTTCAGAGATCCGATCATACTCCTCTATACCCGGGATGGGGATGTTAATCCTCTTCAACCAGAAGGGCATAGTACCAAGGGAGATTGCCTCAGTATACAAGTACTATAATTCAGAAATTCTGCTTACAAAGGAATGGCAACAAGAAAGTACATTTTCATAGACAGATACTTCAATCCAGCTTTAAAGACATGTTCAAAGCAAAGTTTTTTTTTTTTTGCACACAAGGTAGAAATCCTACATAGAAAAGTATGTCCTTGAAAGGTTGTTTCAGTTGGAACATACATTCAGGATAGCCCTGCAAAAGTTTGAAGGGGTGGGGCATTTCTGACATTCCCTCAGAGGAGGACATCAGAAAAAAGTAGTGCAATATTTTGCATTGGTCAATTATGGAAATGGGTTGCTGCAAGGCTTTGCCCAGAGACCGAAGAGCTTCCACACAACTGAAATTGAGGAACCACACATGGAGCATCAGTTAGCAAAAAATGAGCCTGTCTGCTAGAGAACAGGCCCCCTCAGGAATGCAAATGTTTACCAGAAAGTGAATGGTTAACATAACTCATTCCCACAAACTCAAAGCTTCTTAACAGATGGAAAGAGTGAGCTCACCCTGTCGGCTTATGCACCAAACTACAACCTTACTGTCAATGTGGACAGCAAGTGCACGCTTAAGCTAAGGAATTCTAGAATTCCTTCAGAGTTAGGAAGGCTGTCCTCCTCTCCAAAATATTTCAGTGCAGACTGGCTTCCACCTCTAATAATGAACCATGAACATTTGCCCCTAACAGTGCCTCCCCAAAAGATATGTCAGAAGCCACCAGAGGATAGGAATTTGGTATAAGCTGCCCAGGTGGAACGGGATGAATATCACAGTTAGGATAACTTTGTTATATTTTTCCCCAGTGAAATTTTCCAAAGCATGCAAAGGATCTGGCAACTGTACTTTAAGAGTCCAATGAAATACTCATGTAAAATCTAGCACGAGAGACCATATAAGAAAGGTACATACTTAATGTAACAAAGATCGAAGTTCCATCGTTATCATCTTCAGACAAATTCAAATCAGGCCAGCTATAAAAAGAAGTTATGTCTTACCATAACATTCCACCTGTGCTGTAGATCTTTATTCATTCCTTACTGTTAGGACCTCGGTTCCATCCTCGGAACCGATATGGCCGTTTCCCAGCTCACGCAAGCCAAAAACTCTCAGCTAAGAACCTATCCACGATGCCCCTCTCCTAGAGATACTCCAGATCGAGTTTGCCTACCCTAGATAAAAGATGTAGTAATAGGAAAAAAGTAGGCGGCTCTGTCTGAGCAAATACCCTAACCAGGAGTACCTAAAATCCACCAGGAGTCCAGGAAGTAAGGAATGAAAAAAGATCTACAACACAGATGTAACGTTATGGTAACACATAACTTCTCTATTTGATGATGTAAATCTTAATTCATTGCTTACTGTTAGGACCGAGTCCGCTGCGCATATATCATCCATAGAGGGTTGTCACCTCACAGATAGACGTTGTCCTGTTCGATTCTCAGCTAGAGCGTCTTCTGTGTGGAGACATGCGTGAATGGGCGTACCTTCATTGAAGGTTGTGTGTCAGGGCTGGCAACTCGGCACATAAAAATCTACTGCCAATCATTAGCGGACTGGAGTTCCGCTGTGGCGACCCCTAACCGGGAAAAGCCAAAAGACACAACAACAAGAGGCTCTGAAATGAAAAGCTATAGAGGTAGCCATATATCCAAACAACAACGAAGCTGTCTGTGCACATCAAGGGTATGCAAAAGGTATTCCCCTCTATTAGAATGCTTTGGGAAGAAAACAGGCAGGTCAATAGATTGGTTAATGGAAAAAACAGAAATGACCTTGGGCAAGAAGGAAGGGTCAATACGAAGGGACACCCTATCCATGTGAAGATAAAGTAAGGTTTGACACTCAAGGCCTGCAGCTCAGATACTATTCTCATTGAAGTGAGTGCTACTAGATGTATGGTTTTCCAAGACAAAAATTTCAAATAATATGAATCAAAGGGCTCAAAGGGAGAGCCTGTAAGAGATTGAAGCACCAGAGTCAAGTCCCAGGAATCTAAGGGAGGCTTGACAGGAGGTTTTACATGCAATACTCCCTTCAAAAAAGTTTTGCATAGGCTGTGTGACATAACTGAAGAATTTTCAAGACCATTATGAACATTGGAGATAGCTGCTAAATGTACAGTGATCGCTGAAGCTGAGGTTCCTGCATGCAGGAGAGTAGTCAGGTATTGCAGAATCAACCAGACTTGACGTGGCCAGTAGGGAGCAATGAGGATCACTTTGCTTTTCAACCTCTGAGCTTCCTGGAGAAATTTTGGAATGAGGGGAAACGGGGGAAAGGCATACAGAAGACCCGGGGTCCAACAGTGCGTTAGAGCATCCCTCGGTGGTTCCCCCTGAGGGGGGATCACGGCAAAATAGCTCCTGCATTTGTAATTCAGGCTTCCCCCAATGCTGGAAGATCCAAGCTGCAATTACAAGATTGAGGGACCATTCGTGAGGCATTAGGATGTTCCTGCTCAGGATTGTCCGCAATAAGGTTGGAACTCCCTGGAATATGTGTTGCTATAAGAAAGTGATTGGAAGCCATCACCCAGTGCCAAATCCTCATGGCTTCCCAACACAGGGGGACATGATCTGGTTCCGCCTTGCTTGTTGATATACCAGACGACTGACATGTCTGATTGAATTGCAATGGTCCCCGAAGGCAGAGATGCACGGAACGCTTGCAACACTAAGAGAACTACCCTCAGTTCCAGGACAATTATGTGCAAGTTGGCCTCGAGGGGGGGTCCAGGTGCCTTGGACAGTCTTTCCCTGGAAATGCCCCCCCCCACCCTAATAGGTGAAACGTCCATGGTCACTGTGGCCGTGGGTTGGGGAAGACAGAACGGTCGACACCAAAGATTCTTTTGTGGCTCCATCCACCATAGCATTTCCTTCTTGCAACGGTTTGTAAGGCGTATCATGTGGTTGAGTTAGCAATGACCATTGTGCGGAAAGGAGCCACTGCAGGAGTCTCATGTGCAATCTTGCCAGTGGTACTAACAAGAGTTGCAGTACAAGACGTGCTGGCACATAGGTCTGAGAAGAAGGTCTTGGATTTGGTGTCTCATTTTCAAAAGTCTGGGGGAGAAGCTTGACAGGATGTTGTGTCGAAGACCGCTCTAATAAATTCCAGTGTCTTTGTTAGGGACATTTGAGATTTGTCTTTGTAATCCCCTAGCGGACAGCGAAAACTTGAGTGTAAGAGAGGCTGCGGACTAGAGGATTGCTGGTCGGAGCAGTAAGGAGCCAATCGTCTAGATAGGGAAACACTTGGAATCCTTGTAGTCGAAGATGAGCTACCACAACTGCCATACATTTCGTGAATCTTCATCCTTCTATGTAATCCACCTAATTACTAAAGGGTTCGCATCTAGAAATAAAGAGGTTATAGTGCCCCTCTACTCTTCACTCATCAGACCCATCATAGAGTACAATGCCCCATTTGGGATGTACCTCACAAGACACTTCCAACAGCTGGAAAGACCACAAAAGTACCTCACCAAGAGGATTACTGGTCTCAAACATATGTCCTATGCAGCCCGACTGGAAAAACTCCAGCTGTACTCAGTGGCATATCGCTTACTCAGAGGTGATCTCTGCCTGACCTACAAAGCCATGTCCAACTCAGAATTGATGGACGTGCTCCACCTAAAGAAATCCAAGTCACTGCGAGCCACTCGCTCTAGTGAGCTAAACCTCGCCACAACAATAAATAGAACATGCTGGAGGGATAGATTCCCGTCACAGAGACTCCCCATGCTTTGGAACAAAATTCCTAACTACATTAGGCAGAGCCTCTCACTAACACTCTTCAAGAGAAACCTTGACGAGTGGATGGGTAACAGAAAATACACCCCTGGGATCACTTCAATGGCTCTTCTTGACAGAGGCTCAGTTAATTAATCAATGGGGCAGCGAAAGCTGACACACTCTGGCTAGGCTTATAAATGCCCTCGGGCAGATAGCCTATTACCTACATATGAACCTAAAACAAAATTTTTAAATTCAGAAGAAAATGGTCATAAAAACAACAAACTACTACTTAGCTTTGAGAGAGGCGGCTAACTCTTCTAACTAGGAACGCGGCAAACGAGATCTGGAGTATATAGGAGAGGGTCATTGTGGGTAGGTTCTTAGCTGAGAGTTTTTGGCTTGCGCGAGCTGGGAAACGGCTGTAACAGTTCAGAGGACGGAACCGAGGTCCTAACAGTAAGCAATGAATAAAGATTTACAACATAGGATAAACTATTCACATGCAACTAAAGCATCCCCCCTTTACCAATGCTCCTGTATACATGAGGCCACTACTAGGAATAAAAAATGAATTAATTTCCTTTGCATTTTTCCAATTAAGTGGAGATTTTTTCCCCCACTACAGAGCAGACAAGAAATAGGGTTTGTTTTTTTTTTACCTAGGGGAATCAGGCTGATGTCAATATTTTAAAAGGCATATGGACCAATGGTGCAATGACAGGGGGCTTTGGGCAGCTTGATCTTGGAATATGACATGTATTGATCTCACAAAAGTTATTTTAGCCGACTTAAAACTTTTAAAATTATAATACAAAACAAAATTAAAAGTATGCATCTCTGAAAAAACAGAAAAACATCAAGTCCAGAACAGAAAATGTTTATTTTTTTCTTAGCCAAATCTTCCAGTTCGCAAAAAAAATCAAAAGGAAAAACTGTGACTGTAACATGTTACTGACAAACAATGAAGCAGACACAAAGATACAGTAAATAGGCTTACAGAATAAATATGTACAAACAATCACAATAAGCAAAGAAGTCAAAGTGTTACAAAAACACATTCTATACATAATTAGAAATACAATTAGAAGCTCGCATTCCATTGGACCAGTCATCCTAACAGGTGTTTTCTATACAGAATTAAAGAAAACTTCATTAAAATATCTATGAATTACTCTAAACTGGTTAGCATGTGATGTGCCCTCGATACATGTCAAAAAACTGTGGTGGCATCAATTCACAATGGAGGTAGGGTCACTTCAAAATGGTAGGGTCAACCTACTTCTGTGACAAAAATCACTAAGTGTTCTGCATTGTTTTGCATCAGTTGCAACAGCAGTATTACTAAACATAATGGTAACTGTTATGCATGTTTTCTTTATGGAATTACTAATTTCCTAGCTGAAACAGTCAAAACAGCTTCCACTAGCATTCTGAAACTCAGCCTACCAGCATGCTTTGTTTCTGTGGAAACAGTCAATTAATTTATGTATTGTTTTCAGGTAACTAACCCAAGATATGACATTAGATGTGCTGTACATACCCCTAAACAGTCCAGAATGTCCCCGACTAGGCTTACACACACACCTTAACACGATGCCACTGCACACTTCATACATGATTCCTATCAATGTCTATATTCATGATCTGCTTCCAGCATTATCTACCTCCAAGTCACAAGCACAACGTTTACTGGTCCTCATCATCACAAAACATCCTGGACCAGATAGGTCCAATATGTTTAATCTTGAGTGTGCATTAATAGGGAACAGGTCCTAATGGCACTTGCTAAGGCCAAAAATACTGCTTCGGTGGGCCTCAACAATATCACATGTTGCCTAAAACAAGATCTAGCAGGATCAGTTGAGGCATTCAACTACAGCTTCAAAACAAGTTATGTACCAGGTGAACGGCACACAATGGTCATCCCTCATCATATGGATGAACCATCAAACGACCTCGGGAGTTACAGACCCAGTCTGACAAGTGTGATATGCAAAGCCATGGAACAAATTACCACGGAAATGATCAACAAGGACACTGCAACTTACAGGACACGGGACACCCCAGTCTGGCTTTGTTAAGGGAAGGTCTTGCCTACTCATCCTTGTAGACTTCTTTGAGAGGGTCACAAAGTCTATGGATGAGCGGAAAATGGTGCATACCCCCATACTTTGACCTGGCACAGGCATTTCCACTCAGGTATTGTGGACAAACTCACAACTATACCGACCACTCACTTCCACCCCTACATACCAAACAAAAACATTTTACTCTTACTGTTTTGAGGAGCAGTGCTATGTACAACAAACAGTGCACCTCTGTAAACCAACAGTAATAAGAGCAAGTGCACAAAATGAAAGTAATGCAGTCACCAATTCAAAAACATATACATTTACATTTCACTTAGTAATCAGCAGCAAAAAAAAAAAAAAAAAATTCTAGCAAAACCCTTACTAATGCCTTTCACAATGGTATGGAGAAAGCAACACAGCTTAATCAACA
The DNA here is from genome assembly GCF_019279795.1 of Protopterus annectens. Lineage (NCBI taxonomy): Eukaryota > Metazoa > Chordata > Ceratodontiformes > Protopteridae > Protopterus > Protopterus annectens. Next base: position 546,199,299 of record NC_056734.1, on the reverse strand, counting down.
TCGCTGTCATCTGAACTTCCTTGTAGAAGTCACAATATGGGGCAGCCTTGAAAGAATTTAGAACTTAAATAAGTTAAAGGGACAGTCCCAGGGATTTTTTGCTTCGATTCAGCCTTTGTTTACATTTCAGATTCGCCTTTTTGAGCATGCTCACCTTTGGCTGAGGGGATCAGGGAAGAATGCCTGAAGGAAGTTTCAAAGGTGTCAGCCAAATTCCATCTCAAATTGCAGTTGTACTGACAACAGCTCTCCTTGTGAGCCATTCATCAGTTTAATATGTGCATTTTACCCATTGAGAAAAGTAGCCTTTCAGGCATTTCATGACCCAACTGCTGATGCTACTCTAGAAAACACATCTGTAATGCAAGGCTTTTAAAGCAGTAGTAAAATTTTTATTTCTTTCATTTCATAGTTTTACTCTGCACTGATTGTGAATCCTGGCCATCTACAACAACTTTTTGACGCTGCTTCTACCTATAGAAAGCATCCAAGTCAGGCAAACGTGAAAACCATATTGCTCTTTCTTTCCCGTTTTACTGTACTCTGATTTTTGAACATGAGCCTGCTGCAGTGACTTCCTGACCTGCTAGTAATTCCATAGAAAGCAAGTGTGTGACAGAATGCTGAAGCATAAGTAGAGACGCACTTCTGTTTCTTTTTCAGCTTCTGGTTTGATTTCTTAGTACTATTAGACAAATGCACTTTTTTATGAGCGGGTTGCTTGTACATCTGTAAACGCACGAGTGATGCAAAACTTAAAAAAATAGTATACACTGATTGTCCCTTTTCCCTGGCACAGCTTTCTTTATTTTAAATATGAGCCAGGAGCTGGGGGCATAGTTCCCCAATCCAATGTAAAATCGGAGGAACACAAATCCAAAGATTAGTTTATCCTGGGAGCTGAAACAAGACTGAACTTAAAATTTACAGGATATTTAAAAGTAAAATGACACTGTGGGTGGGAATGAAAATGACGTGTCAAAGTGGGTGTGACTTCTGTCAGCTTAACTCGGACCCTAATTTTAAACACTGGGATTGTGAGTGTTCCTATTAGGGGGGAAAAAAAAAACACCGCAGCTTTCACACACTGAACTGACAGCCTCAGTGGAATCCCTTACATGACGAAGGTCAGAGAGCAATCCAGAAAGAAATACATGGAGGTGGAGCACTGCAGAAAGAAAAATAATGGTGGGGAGGGGGGGTCAAACACCAAGAAATGATTATGACAAAATCGGAGGAGGAGGCATTACAGCAGTAAAACCACCAAGGTAAGAACACCAACAAGTCACTTTGAAGTTAAGGTCACCCTTTTTTGAAACCTGCTTATCCTGACCTTAAAGAAATAAACACTACCCCATATAGAGAGAAAAACTGACAACAGCAATTAAACATTAATTTAGGTATACTTCAATGGTTAAAACACTAGTTAAGCAACAGAACAAAAAAGTCAAGTGTGGGGGCTCCTGCCCATCTATCATGAAAGAGCACCGGTAGTGGTGCCTAACATGGTTCTGTAGTAAGGCCACTTCGTTCTGCACTCAGCTTTGAAGATACAAAACTAAGAACTCAGCTAAGGATAATCAACTATGTTGGCGACTGCAAACTGTGCAACATAACTGCTTTGATAAAAGATACTGCATTCTCCAGAACAGTCTACAAAATATAGTGCACACCTGATGCTGTAACAAATGTAGCATCACCAGACTTGGCAAAAAATGATTACTAAATAAAACAGTTAACGCTCTTGAAAAAATCTACTTAAAGTGTTGACCAAAGTCAAGAAAGCCCATTCAGTAACCCATCTAACTCTAAAGGTTACACTGTGATCTCCTTAAAATGACACAGGTATCACCCCCATACCAAACCCAGATTGTAGCCTTCAAATAAGTCAAATAAAAGAATACGAAAAATCACAGGACTTAAAAATTTGAATTACTCATGAAAGTGTTCAGGAAATGCCATTATATTCTGTCCCTTAGAATTCAGGAAATGCCATTATATTTTGTCCCTTAGAATTCAGTCAAAAATTTCCACTACTTGGTCTACAAAACCATGCCGATTTCAGTTACATTTGAAAGTTTATGTATGGAATACAGTGCTGGGGGAGATCATGGAAAATAAAACAAGTATAAATAACACCAAAAGTTAAAAATTCATTACACCAGGCAACCAAGATTGACAGATAAGCTTATTTTTACCTATCTACTGCCTTCAGAAATAAACAGGACGCCAGTACTATACATACGCAAATATTTATAAAAATAAGACAATAGAAAATATCAATATAGTGTTAAGATTAACTTTTTTTTTAAGGATAGTAAGTCATAAGCTTGGCAAGTGAACCCATGAAACTAAGATGAAGACTGGTTAAAGTCTATACCTCGTGGAAACAAGGTACAGGTTTGAACCCATGAAACTAAGATGAAGACTGGTTAAAGTCTATACCTCGTGGAAACAAGGTACAGGTTTGAACCCATGAAACTAAGATGAAGACTGGTTAAAGTCTATACCTCGTGGAAACAAGGTACATGTTTGATAGCTAGACTTACAGTAGTCTGCAGACTGAAAGCCTAGCACTTAAAAATGAACCCATGCTGTCTTAGGTTGGAGAAAATTCCTTTGTTTAAAGGGCACTGGAAACGATTTCCAAGAACAGCAGATATGGCCTTCTCTCAGTAATTTACTAAAAAAGAAAACAGATAAGGCTAACTACCAGCCCTGGCACCAAAAAGGAATATATTTAATAGATCATAAGCTGGGGAGTTCACAGCTTTACTTTTTTTAAACGATTGGACAAGACAAAGTTCATGGTGTCTACAGTTCTGAAGATGCTGTAACTATACGTGATTGTCTGCAGTTCTGAAGATGCTGTAACTATACGTGATTATAACAGAATTATTGTAAAAGATCTCTAGCTGTGATAAAGTCCACATGGAGGCAGGGGGAGCTCAATGGAGTGTACTGCAGATAACACTGCCACCTTCACAACAGAAGATCTCTACATCGACCTCACACCAACACCTTCGACCATCTTATCTATTGATCAAATGGAGGCACACAACTGCTGTCAATCATATACCAGTCAACAATCCTGGAGGAACACATACATATGTATGTACACACACATGCTCATGTCTTATTTTTGATTTTTCTAACGCATAATATGTATAGGTTCATAGGGTGGTACTAAGCTATCGGCCCTAGGGCCAGTACAAGCCTAGCCATAACAGTTCCCCAGCTATTTCTTCCCAGAATGCTTACTTCCCTAGTCCCCTGTCTAGCAGGAAATTCACCCCAGTCAGTCACCCTATCTCCCATCCAATCTTCAAGGTTCCTTTTGAAGAGGGTCAAAGAGGCGCTCTGCTTGACATGTATGAGCCATCTATTCCAGAGTACAGGGAGTCTCTAGGACAGGAACCTATCCCTCCAGCATGTTTTGTTCATTGTGATGACCAGGTTTAAATCCCTGGAGCGTGTGGCTCTGAGGGATTGGGATTTCTTTAAGTGTAGCATGCCCAACAGCTCTGGGTTTGACATGGCCTTGTATGTTAGAGTAGACGATATGCGACAGTAGACTGGAGTTTTATTTAGACCGTCAGCATAGGACATCTGCTTTAGGCCTATGATTCTTTTAGGGAGGTATTTCTGCGGCCTTTCCAACTGTTTCAGATGTCTTGTGAAGTTCATACCAAACGGGGCGTTGTACTCTATAAATGGTCTAATGAGGGATGAGTACAGTGGGACAATGACTTCCTTTTTTTCTGGATGAAAAGCCCTTAGTGATGAGATGTGCCACACGGAAGGATTTTCTGACTGTTGTGGCGATGCAGTTATCGAAGGCGCGACCACTGTCCACCTGTGTCCCTAAGTACCTTATCACACTTTTGGTGTTCAGTGTACTGCCACTTGTGACAATTTATGGGTACATGGTTTTCCCAAAGGGGATAACTATACCTTTCTTGGCATTGAGCTTGATCCCATGCCTCTGGCACCAAGCATCTGTCTCTGTAAGGCCCTTTTGTAGAATATCCACATAATTTGGGGATTCGATAATGTCTCCCACTTGCAGTCATTTGCGAACTTTGTTAGCCAGAGTCCCTTAGTGTTGGCCTGTACTTCGGAGAAGTAGATGCCAAACAAGAGTGGTCCCAGGACTGACCCATGAGGTACTCTACTTGTCTGGAGCTGGATTTGTAGTCAGCTACTTTTACAGTGTGGGTTCTGTCAGTAAGCCAGTTGGCAACCCATCACTGTTTATACCCTTAATTTTTTCTTTCCACTATTGAAAAAAAATCAAGTAACGCAATGCATTTTTTGAAATATTTTTGTAAATATGAATTTTAAAATCTAAGTTTCACAAAACCTAAGAATCTCACGATCCTGCACAAGACAATACACAGTAAGCTTTGCTGAGATTCTAACATGCATGCTATTTGCTCACAAATCAGAAGCAAAGGTTCTAGATAAGGGACAGTTTTTAAATATTACTCTTAAAGGCCCTGTCAATTGTTCAGACTAAAGCACACTGGAATGGGCAGTAGAAGCCACGTTTTTGATGGGATGTCTGTACAGGAAATGCAAAATGTAATCAAACAAAAAAGGGCACAATGACAAAACTAAATAGCTAATCGGACCATCAACACTACTTTTTATTTTACCATTTCTAAAAGGTACTAATCTACTAGTAGAGTGTTGTTGTAAAACTAACAATAATTCTCAAATGTACACAATATTTTGCTTCATATTTCTGTCCTGCCCCTCATAAAATGCAGTCAATAATGCCAAATACTACTCCTATGAACCCATGTCATGGACCTCTCAACTGTCCCAATTTCTTAGCCTGAATTCCCTTTGTACATGATGTGCTTGTTTTTGAAGACATGCCTCTATTTTCACGCTGATTTACCTTTTAACACCTTTTCTGAATCCCCTCATTACACATAACTTTTGAAGCTGTCTAGTACACATAAAACCACACTACATGACCAACAAACTAGTGGCACCAATTATTTAAATAAACAGGACACAAATCATACATTTCTCTCTCTTTTTTAAGCACAACTTTCCTATCTTCCAATACATTTCATTAAATTCCACAGATATCACACAGTCTCTATGACAGCATTCTTATTTTTTCTACCCTTTTTACTCAGAGTAGTAGTCCACATTCCTACTGGAAACAGGAAGGTATTCATTTTTTGTGCCAATTAAACGTCCAGATTTTTGCCTGGATGCACCTACTTCTCAAGGGCCTTTGTACAGGTTGAGTGGGATGACTGCGACTGAAAAGGGTCTGCGGACCATCCCACCAACGTAGTAACTAAACAGTTAATAAACAGTCAATTACTTAAAGTACAAAAAAAAAACAGGATTGCATCAACATGCATTTTCCAGAATGCACACGAAACAGAGAAATGTCATTTTGTCTCATGCCCAAAACTACACGAAACAGTATGTCTTAATCTGAACAAATCGCCCAGTTTTATATATAACTAAATTCATCTAAAATGTTAATAGAACAAATTTTGCACTAACATGCATTTTTCTGAAAAATTAAAAGTATGAAACTGTAATACCAAACACCACTGACTGACTGTAAATCTCACTGATTTTTTTTTTTTTTGGTAAATCAGGTGGGGTCAGGGCAAAACCATGGAGGCAAAACTGGGGACAGTTATGCATCAAGGTTAAAACAAGTTATCTCAATGTGAACTGTGATGCCATACTAAGCAAGCCAAGCAAGTAATCAAACTTCCTTCTGTGATCCTAGGCTGGAGGAGGGAAAAGAAAGAAAAGCAAATGCATCAGTAGGTTCTCTCATTTACATGTCAGACTTGTGCACTTTTCTACAACCACCGTTTCAATAAACTACATGCAAAACGTTGGCATGGACACTATCTGCTAAAAATCCAAACTCTGCAAAAAACTGATCTGGCCATGACCAGCCAAATCAATGTTATAATACACAATGAATCTTCTGTACATCTCCCTCCCAAGTAAGCATGCCAAGTTTCTAGCTTTGCACTGGAATTAATAAATTAACACTGAAATACAATGAGCTACACTGCCTCTACTGTACCAAATTCAGAAGCCAACATCCAAGTGAATACTAGTTCATTCAGAGAAGTATTGGATTTAAAAATAATAAATAATAAAATGTAATAGGTTCATAGGTTGGTACTAGGCTATTGGCCCTAAGGCCTATGCAAGCCTAGCCATAACAATTCCCTGGAAATTTTTTCCCACAATATTTACTTCTCTGGGCCCCTGTCTAGCAGGGCGACTGACATGATCCCTGGGGTGAATTTCCTATCTCCCATCCAATTAAGGTTCCTTTTGAAGAGGGCCAATGAGGTGCTCTGCTTGACATGTATGGGCAGTCTATTCCAGAGTATGGGGAGTCTCTGGGTCAGGAACCTATCCCTCCAGCATGTTTTGTTCATTGTGATGATAAGGTTTAGATCCCTGGAGCGTGTGGCTCTGAGGGATTGGGATTTCTTTAAGTGGAGCATGGCCAACAGCTCAGGGTTTGACATGGCCTTGTACGTTAAGCAGAGATCGCCTCCGAGTAGATGATATGCCACAGAGTATAGCTGGAGTTTTTTTTTTAGACTGTCAGCATATGGCATCTGCTTTAGGCTTGTGATTCTTTTAGTGAGGTATTTATGTGAGGTACATACCAAATGGGGCATTATACTCTATAATGGGTCTAATGAGGGACGAGTACAGTGGGACAATGACCTCCTTTCTTCTGGATGAAAAGCCCTTAGTGATGAGATGTGCCACGTAGAAGGATTTCCTGACTGTTGTGGCAATGTGTTTATCGAAAGTGAGACCACTGTCCACTTGTGTCCCTAAGTCTCTCATCACACTTGCGATGTTTAGTGTCCTGCAACATATGTGGTAGTTCATGGGTACATGTTTTTTTCCAAAGGGGGTGACTATACATTTCTTGGCATTAAGCTTGAGCCCATGGCTCTGGCACCAGGCATCTGTTTCTGTAAGGCCCTTTTGTAGAATATCCACATCATTTGAGGATTCAATAATGGCTCCCTAGCCAGAGTCCCTTAATGTTGGCCTGTACTTCAGAGAAGTAGATGCCAAACAAGAGTGGTCCCAGGGATGAACCCTGAGGTACCCCACTTGTCACAAGCTTGATTTGGAGTTGGCTACTTTTACAGTCTGGGTTCTGTCAGTAAGCCAGTTGGCAACCCATCGAGTGACTTGGGGATTTATGCCCAGCTTAGTAAGTTTATCTTACTGGGGATGGTGTTGAAGGCCTTAGCGAGGTCCAGATAGGCTGTGTGGACCTCCTTACCCTCCTCCACAGCCCTGGAGACCGATTCGAAGAAGTCAATCAGATTCAGGAGACAAGATCGACCCTTCAAAAACCCAAACTGGGTGGGGTCCAGTGTCTGGAGGTTGCCAATGTCTTTGTTTATAAGTTCCATGATAATGCGTTCCATGCCCTTTGCAGATCAGGCTTGTCAGACTGATGGGACGGTAGTTCCCGGGATCCAAGGTGGATCCTCCCTTGTGGAGCGGGATAACTGTAGCTGTGCACCACTCAAATGGGCACGAAGCCTGAGGTGAGGCTATGATTAAACATGACACTTAGGTGGGGTGCCAGTTCATTTTGTAGTTCATGTAGTACACAGCCTGGGATGTCATCTGGTCCCATGGATGCTGTATTCTTAGCTTTGGAGAGTGCTGTTTCTACCGGTGTGGCTGTGATTATCGGAATTTGGCAATCTTTTGGTATTAAGATGGGCCCCTTAGGGGGTGAGAGGGGAGTGAAGTTGGCACTAAAATCGATCTGCCAGGATATTGGCAATATCCTTGGGATCAGTATATTTAATGCCATTCTGTTGTAGTTCAGAGCAGATCTGAGCATTGCCATTTAGATTCTTGACATAACTATAGAATGCCTTGTGGTTGTCTTTGGAATCTTTGGCAATTTTATTTTCGTAACTAGCTGTTTAAACAACTGTACTAACCATTAAATCAAAACAGATCAATCTGCTAAACACCATTCACCTAAACAATATATAAATAAAATGCAATGCAATGAACCTTGCCGCACACAATTCACTTAAATACCGTTTATGCGAATTGCAAAGCAGAATCAGTGTAATGGGGCAAAATGTCAAGCCAAACGATCAGTCAATTTCCATACCAATTACAAGACTATTATTATTCAGTAGACTTCTTCAGAATAAAGATATGAAACACAAACGGCTCAACTACAACCTGAATCCACACCCCTCATATTTCCACCTTATACCTTTGCTCTGTTCTTCATAAAATGTATGTTTGGCTGGCAAATCACTGAAAAATTATGTCACTAAAAATTATGGACTTTTGCGTTTCAGACTTCTCTTTCAAAAATTCGTACTAAAGCAAAATAGGTTATTCTGGCAACTTTATAAAGTAAAATGTGTGTTTATACAAATCGTGATACGTTCATAACGAAGAAAAAAATCCACAAAATACTGCACTAAGTGTAACAACAACACAATCAAATTTACTTGTTGAGGTAATGTGGCGTGTAACCCTAAAGTGTGTATTTTAATACTTTTTTTGCATCCGAATAGGCCATGGAAAAAGTACTTCTATACAACAAATACGACCTAACTGCTTTTCAAAGAAACCAAATTAATTAAATAAAAGTGCCAAAAAATCTGAAGACAATGCGACCTGCTCACCACAAACACAACAAGCGAGTGACTGTCTGAAAAAGGGTAACAGCCTGTTGATCTCGGTAAACGGCTGCGAACTGCCAGCATCACAGTCCATCACTAAACGGCTCACAGAAATGTAGAGAGCTGTCGCATTCACCGGGTTCATCTCCAGACTTCAATGGTATGGAATCCAGGGCTAGGAAGCACAACTTCACTCCCTTCCAATTAGCTGGCTTGGAGCTCCAAACTGCCTAAAAAACAGGCGGGAGGATATGCGCTAAACAGACGAGGTCCAGCATGCAAAGGTTGAACTCACAGATCCAGCGTCTTGATCCTACGGTCTGGCTACCGAAATAGATGCAAGGAATACTGAGTACAAGGAAAAGTAACACAAATCCAAATCTCTGCGTTCCTCACTCGAGGAAAGCAAAATGAAATATTTATCTCAAAATAATCAACGAAGAAGCACCTTTTCAACACATAACATCGGCGCGACGGCCGACCGACACGAATGCCTCACATCAGGTGACAGAGTGCAGCCTCATTCCTCAATATTTTAAATCCTGAAAGCAATGCTTTGACAGCCGGCCCTCAGACACCTCTTCCTTCGTTCTGCGATGCGATCTTGTTCTACTGCTAGATGCTGCAGCGTTTCACTTTATCAATAACCGCCTCCTCCACGGCACCCATCCAAACAGCCAAATGAGGACCACTAGCAGCTTTCTTCCTCCACAGCTGCTGCCGGCGCAGTGAAGATGCCAGCAGGCCGCGCTCTCCTCCTCTACCCCCTTTCAATAACGATGATGCGCAAATTTGGTCTTTCAGTATTCCATGTTTTACACCCAGTACCAACAATCGGTGTAATCAAAAGCATCCACAAGCCCACTATATGCACGGTTGTCCACTCCAAACTACCCCTTGTACATGGGAATCAATTGCGGCCCAAAGCTTTCCTATCTTGCAAGACTTTACATCACAGTAGGCCGCAACGTTGTGTTTACACCGGCTATCCGTCATTAGCAGTTTTCGGTGTCACCCAACTCACGCATAACTTGCTCTGGTTTCACACAGACATGGCTACTTTCCCACGCTAAAGACTGCTAAGTATTCCAACCGTCCGTGTTTACGTAAATATCGGTCTCGCTGTGGTTGTAGTTTTGCCTCTGGTAACCCACCTTCGGTCGTTCTCTGAAAGAGGCGTGGTTTGCAGGTTTTGTCGTCAGCTACTGCGATAGATGGTTTCTGGCGAGAACGCTGAACGCGATTTGGCTCACGACAAGGGGCTAATTTAACGAATACGCAGTTGTTATAATGTTTTTGTTGTTCGTCAACACATATGTTTGAATGCGAGAAGTGATCCTGTTAAGTGTATCTCATTGCGAGTAACGTTCCTCGTTTGGGAGCTAAAAATCCTGCGTTCTTTGCAGTCCCATATTGAAAGGGTCTGTCACATATTAAGGGGTTAGGAATTGTTTAAGTGTTGTCCTGGGTAAGTGGTACCGAATCGTAGAAAGTAATCAAGTAATCTTTATAAGCAAAAAGTAATATAGTTTAACCAGTATGTGAGCTTCCTAGTTGACTTGTCAGTAAGCGGTCCATGTTTTTGCCCATTTGTCCCACATTATGAGAGGTAGTATTCCTCATTTTTGAGAAGGAAGGTTGAAAGCTACGTTCTGCACATTTATTTATTGTTATAGAAACCTTCCATATTTTAATGTTACGGTAGGGGCCCAAAAGCACTGTTCGAGTCACACTTCTCAAATGTTGGTTTAAGAGTTTTGTGCTATCCCTAATATAAAGATTGTGTAGTACAGTGCAAAAAAAAACGCGAGCGTTACTAAAGTTACAATCTTCTCTTACTTAAAAATGATAATCTCATATCCTTCAACCGCGTTATTACAAACACACTCACTCTAGGAAATAAACATTTCCCCACTATTCTTAAACCACCTTTGTCCAATCACTTTTACAAGTATCAGCTATCCGATGAAATTGGTAGGAATAAGAGGAAAACAGTCTAATACCAATTCTGACAAACTCAAACCCCACAACTGGAACCATATACTTTCCTAAGTTGACCCCAATGCAGCAGCCATTAGCCTAACCACCGTTCTTGTCCAGCTGCGAGACAAATTCTTCCTAGTTATCTACAGGTTTTATAAATCCACCAAGACAGAATGGCTATCCACTAAACTGAAACATTTCCAAATTCAAACATGGCAAAAATGGAAAGAAACTGCCACAACTGAGAAACAAGCCTGAGCCTCTTTTATAACCTTACAAAACCTAGCCAAGCAGTCCATCCAAAGGCATAAAAGCAATCTCCAAGCAAAGAAGCAAATCACTCTTGTCCCCTAAATACATTTGGAAAGAAGTTAGCCTTTTTACAGGAAAAAAACTTCGTCATGACACCTTGTCTACTAACACTATTCAGTATGGCACAGCAAAACACTCCCTAGATTTCCTTAAAGAATGTAGTAATCTCCCATCAATAACCCCCCCACAGATCATGAATTACCCACGCCACCACCATTCAACCTCCTTCCATTCCACTTCACTGCATACAACCCAAGGAAGTCTCTCATCTATTCAAAAATATTCCCACTGACACTCCTGGATCTGACAAAATAAACCTCTTGTTCATGTATCACTGCAGGGATCACTTGTGTCTTTCTCTCATCCATATTTTATGTATGTATATATATATAAAATATTTTTTCCCGGTTAGGGGTTGCCACAGCGGAACTCCAGTCTGCTAATGATTGGCAGTGGATTTTTTTACAGTGCCGAGTTGCCAGCCCGACACCCAGCCTTCAAAGAAGGCACACCCGTTCACGCATGCACCTACTGCATGTTTTTAAACGTCACTTGACCATGGGGAGGACATGCAGACTCCACGTAGAAGGCACTCCAGCCGAGAATCGAACACTTCAGACTTAAAAACAGAATCCTTCCATTCAGAATTTGCTCCTGTTATCAAAGGTATACCACAAGTATCCATTCTTGCTCCCTCCTTTTCTCCATATTCATTAATAAACTTCCTTGTGACCCCCCCCGATATGTTACTCATCATTTCCAAAGTCCAATATGTTAATTTGCCAGTCAAGTCACTCATGCCAGTATTCAATTCAGCTGCAGTCAGACTTCCACCAAATGACTGATAAACATAAACTAATTTTTAAACCCTCTAAGACCAAAACTATGATTTTTGGGAACTCTACAGAAAATTCACCAAGTACTTGACTCTTTATCTTTGTTTCTATGATATAGTTGTGTAAGTCAATCTCCACCTTCAAATACCTAGGATTGTGGCTTGATAAGTCTCTAAACTTCCATTTCCACATAGACAGAACAAGAGCAAATATAAGCTTCCTCCTCTTTTGGGCCAAAAATATTTCCCCTTTTCTATCTCAGTCAGCCAGAGCAGCCATCAGCAAAGGAGTTCTCTCTCAGCTAGAATATGGATTACACATTCTCGCATCTGCCTTCACAAAAGACATGACCACAATCCAGACAGTCTCCTATAGCATCTGCCAATTTATTATAAACTTACTCATTTGTGAGCATCACTGTATCACCCTAAAAAAATGGCTACCCATAAAACAAAGATCTAACTTACTGTTAGGATCCAACTCTACAAACTACTCTGATTCCAGACATTTAGTCCTCTTGTAGGTAAACTTCATGAAAAAAATATACATACAACCTGAGACACTGCTCACAGGCACACTTACTCTTTTTACCCCTTGAGCCAAATGTTACAGCACTGCACATACACTCTTTGGCAAGCTCTCTCCATCAACCTAAAGGGAATCAATACTTACTACAAATTCAGAATGCAATGCAAAAAAATAAAAAAAAAATGTCTTTATTCAAGCTAAATGCTCCTGCTTCAACACAAGACTTGTCACCTACACATTATCCCTGTCTCCTTTCCTCTTCTCTTATCCTGTCACATCATTTTTGAAGGATGACTCACAGTAGAAATTAATGTAAATATTGTACAATATATATATATAGGTTTTCTGTGTAACTAATATGAATTATTTTGTTATTGCTTACATTTCTGCCTTTTTTGTTAACGAAATGTTTTGTGTTTCACCCAGGCTGAGCCTTAAATTAGTCAGTATTAATAAATGCACTATACCCTAGTAAAGAATAAATAAATAAATAAATAAAATTAATTACTTCATTAAGTAATTAATTACTCAGTCAATCAATTCATTTTATTTTCTTCTTTCAACAAAGTCAGTAGGACCAGTACTTAAAAGTGCCCCAGTGTAAGGTTTTGTCTGTGACTACAATTTACTTTCAAGGTGTAGTCAACCCTCAATGGTGGATCCAGAATAGACATGGATGGAGGAGTTACTGCTGACCAAATATGAATTTTAGTAATTGTTCAAGTACTACATAATCCCTTTTTTGGTACACTCAACCTCTTTTTTTCATATTCTATATATTTAGAAATCAGATATGAAGCTGCAAATTGCAAATTACAGAAAACACGTAAATTTTGTACAAACATTACAGGCGTAAGATGGAATCCATAATACTAGGCATTACATTTAGCCCAGGATGATAATTCTTCCTTGCCCTCTGATCTCCCACACCATATGGATGACTTCGTTCTTGTATTTATACACATTATCTTATTCTTCAGCTTTTTACTCCATCTTTTCAATACACTGTAATTGGCCAAGACTGCACTGAGATTATTGAATTAAGCTGGGGGCTGCTAGGACCCAAGAATCGAAAGGGGGGTTAAATATTCTGAGGTACATTTTAGAGCCTTTTTCCAACCGTGTGATCCAATAATGGAGTGAACAAAAATCTGGACTAAGGAAAAAAACAGTCTCTCTTTCTTTCAAGGAAGAAATAAGTTGTGCCCAAGGTTTAATTCAAATCTACTAAAATAGTATTTCCCAATAAACCAAGAAAACTTTATGATTAAAGGAAGATAATTTTGGCCAAAAGTAAGAAGAGTAATTCCCAGAATAACAGAGCACTCATCAATGAAATAAACAGACAACTCAGGAACTTAATAAAATCCACCAAAGGCAAGTTTGAGGCTAAAATAGCTACTGAGGCCAAAGACGATCAAAAGACCTTTTATAGTCATGTTCACAAGCTCAGAAGCACAATGCAGCAATGCAGTGAGCTGATTGTGTATGATGTTACTTACACTAAGGCTGAAGACATAACTAACCAATTGGCCAATTAATTTTGTTCATACTCTATCTCTGTCTCTCCTCCATCTATCCCACAAGATATACCTGAATCTGAATCACCTCCAGCTATCACAAAAGACCAAGTCCTGAAAGTGCTATCAAAAGCTAAAAATACTACATCGATGGGTCCTGACAGTAATCCCTGGATGCATCTTAAATAGCATGAAGCACCATTTAGCCACCCCCCCACCCTCAATAACATTGTTGAACCTCAGCCTCTATACAGATTTTGTACCAAGTGATTGGAGAGCTGCTACAGTTATTCTCCTACATAAGGGAGGACTTTCCACAGACTCAGACAATTACAGACCCATAAATCTGACCAGCCTCATATTCAAATCCATAGAAAGACTTAATCATAAGACTTATCAAAAAGGAAATAGTGAATCTCCCAACACTGGATCTATCTCAGTTTGGATTCTTCAAAGGCAGGTCATGCTTATTCAGTCTGGTGGACTTCTTTGAAAATGTCACTAAGGCAATGGATGAAGGTAAACAGTACATATTGCTTACCTCAACCTGGCCAAGGCTTTTTACACAATCTCCCACTCAGACATAATAGAAGAGTTAAATAAACTGTGAATATCCCGCTACATCACCCACTGGATTGCCAACTGGCTCAGAGATAAGACACAGGAGATCAAAATAGCTACCTCCACAAAAAGTCCCCCAGGATTCAGTGCTGTACCAGAGACCTCTCCTGTTTGGAATCTATTTTTGTAAAGTAAAAGCCAATAGCAAAGGGCTCTCGCTAACTAGGCTTGCAAATGACTGCAAACTTCGAGCACTTATTGAATCCCCAAATGATTTAGCCATCCTGCATGAAGGTTTGCCCCAAACAAATAACTGGTGCCAGAATCATGGACTGAAACTAAATGTCAATAAAATGTATTATCATATCCTTTGGGAAGTCAATGTACCCAATGGATCTACCACATTGACAATATGCCACTGATAGTTGACCCAGTTGTTTGTGATCTGGGAACTTATGTATACAGTGACCTAACTTGTGACCAACATGTGTCCACTGCTGTAAGAAGGTCCTAATATATTGTGCAACGAAAAAGCAAAGGGACTTTGACTAGGTGTAGAAATGCCATTACTCCTCTTTACTCAGTCCTCATTATGCCAGTCAGGGAGTATAATGGCTGCTTGCCCAAACTTCATGAAGATAGCCATGTTCTGTGTATCCCATGTCAGACTTGGATAAAAGTGAACAAAAACTGCCACAATAACAGTTCATCTTTATACTGATATCTGTTTACCACCTGTCCCCAAAGAATAGCCATGTGGAAACATGTCTGATATCTTAATGTGAAAAAAAAATAATGATCACAGTAATATAAGTCTAGCATGCTGATCCTAGACATTACAGTGCCTCCAGACAAGCTATAACAACTTTCTTTGTAAACATCTGATGTCTGATTGTGAGAAAAGTTAAATAAATAAAGTTCATACTGTCCAGAGCACTCAAATAAGCTATAGCAACGTTCTATGCCAAACAGGGCTGATAGACTAGGTGAGGTCCAGAGTTGAGGTTTGAAGATCCCCCCCCCCCACTAAGCTTGTGTCAAAATACATTTTTCCTTATTTCTGAAAGACAATTAGTTGCTAACCTATGTGTGTGACTGTTAATGTTATGTGTATCATAGATAAAATTGGTGGTATTTTTTCACATACACAGACACTCAATCACTCAATGACACTGCTCCTGACAAGCCAGGTCTATCATAAGATGCAAGAGTGTACTCACACTTGCATTCACACACACACACACACACACACACACACACACACACACACACACACACACACCCCACTTGCCTACAGGCAGACTGAGTGGATGCCAGTTCACCTATGACATTTTTTGGGGTATTGGTTTGTTTGTGTCTTTCGGCTTTTCCCGTTTAGGGGTCGCCACAGCGGAACTCCGGTCCGCTAATGTAGAAAACACAATTTGACAAAACCAAAACCGAGGCAAAGAAGACATGCAGACTCCAGAAAGAAGGGACCACAACTAATAACTCAACCAGAAAACCAAGCACAATGAGATGGCAACAATACTTGCTGCACCACTGTGCCAGTGATTGGTTGCTTTCATATAAAATATGATTGAAAGTGAAATAAATTATGATCAACTTGTTACTATCCGATACACTGCAGCAGCACTCCCTACATACATAAACACAAATAAGTCATAGCAAAACTCATTTTACACAATTTCAGTAAATACAATATATTGTGTGACATTTCTCTCGTCAAGCCAAATTAATTGCTGTTTAACTATGATCAAACAACAGCAGGGGTGCCACCTTAATCCAAAGAGAGAGCCAGCATACCCATCATCTAATTTATTTACTGTGTACACCTCAGACGTCTGACTTGGGATTTAAAAAAAATGACTGTGATAAAGTAGTCCAACTTGCATTACACAAATATATGCTAGTTTTGCAAAGTCAAATTAATGCAGTAATGTAGTGAGGGTGAGTCAAAGGAGCAAGTGCCCCAGGTGCAAAATGCCAGAGGATGCAATCAAATAGTTCATGCAGCTTTTTGATGTATTAAAATGCTGATACAGAAAGGCAATTCAGCTTTTTTTTCCTCTCAGTTGAAGAGTTGAGGGGGCCTTGAAGAATCTGTAGGAAGTCAACTGGTTTAAAAACACCAATCAGCTTTTTACAGTTTGGTGATGTCCTTATGTCTTTTTTAGTTTTGCTCTTCTGTCAGAAGAGCTGAAGGGGGGGATCATGGATTGGTTGCTGTAGAAGTCAATGTACCAATCAATTTTCTACAGTCAAAAAAGTCCTTTTTTTTCTTTTTGCTCTTCACTCAAACAGCAGGAGGGGGTGGACTGGCTGCTGTAGCTTTGTATAGTATTCACAATTCCTTTTTTTTTTTTTTTGCTCTTCAGTCAAAAAGCTGAGGGGGTGGATGAATGGATGGATTTTTTTTTTTTTTTTTTTGCTCTTCACTCAAAGAGCTTGGGGGCATGTATTTGGCTGCTGCAGAAATCCCAGCCAAAATCAGCTATCTGCAGTAAGCTATAGTCCTTTTTTATTCTTTTTTTTTCACTCCTCACTCGAACATCAAGAAAGAAGAGTACTAGATGAGCCAGCTACAGCACTGGATTAATGAATATTTAACTTCATTATGGTAATCAGATTCAGTCACTCTAATAGAACAGCAGTGTCTGTAGTCGGTAATTATAGCCACTTTGTTAATTGTGTACATCTCAAGTTTCTGATTGTGGTAAAAATCAAAATAGTAAGAACAGTGTTATACTACAATTCTGTACAGCTGTCAGATCTGAACAAGACTCAGACATACTAAATATTCAAGCAAATCTGATTGAGGCATAATTTCTATGCACATACATATCAACACCAAGTCACCAATTCCTCTGTCAATATACATTGTCCACAGTCACTGCTGTAACGTGAAACACCTAGAAAAAGTACATCTACTGAAAATGTGGAGTTATTGAAAAAGAATTAATATACCATGTCATACATTAAAAGGTACAGCAACATTTAAAATCCAATCCCTGTCTCAGTTCCACTATAAAGACACACCCCATATTCCACACAGATTGCCTCAACAATAGAAACTGTGGAGTCTATATTAGTTCATCGACAGCTTAGGTTGTAGAATTTGTAATGATCGACACCTAAGCGTCAAACTTGCAAAATTGCAAACAGCCATGTAAGCAAATTCTTTCCCCGGGAAAGAATTCAATAGGCCATCTGCGAACTAAATTAAGTTTTCAACCTAAATAAAGTGGCGAGCTTTGCCCCCCACACCCCCCGACGTGGGCGGCTGTGCCCCCCACACCCCCCTAACTAAATATACCAACTCCGAGATTGCTCCACATTGCCGAAAGGGCAAATCCCTGATAACGGCCAAGTGACTTCTTTCCCGAGGAACAAATTTGCTTAAATGACCATTCGCGATTTTGCAAGTTCGACGCTTAGGTGTCGATCATTACAGATTCAACAACCTAAGCTGTCGATGAACTAATATAAACTCAAACTGTGCTCAGGTAGATGGCAAATGCTGGAGGTGTAATGGGGAAGAAACAGGTACCTGGGAGCATATGTTCTCAGAATGTAATGAGTTGGCAGATTTAAAAAATTCCCTACAGATTTCTCTGTTAGGAATATTGGGTGAGCAATGACTGTAACTAGGGAAATTATTTTTTGAGCTGGGATACAAGATCTGAAATACCTAGACATAGTAAGGACTTGTTAAATTTAATTCTGGTGGCTGTCAAAAAATATTTACTAGAAAATGAAAATCTAAATCAGCTATGTCTGAAGTTGTGAATATTGTAACAGAGATAAAAGAACAGGAAGTGGGATCCTCAGAAAATGGTAGGAGTAAATTACATAGAAAAAAATGGAAAATACAGGAGCAGTACATACAGAAAAGTGTTTTGAAGGAGGAATGAGGTTTAAGAAAATACAGGAATTAATTTATGTAAGGTTGTTTTGCTTATATGATATATAACATTATATGTGATGTATAATGTTTGCAATGTGAACTTGTTAATATGGTTTGATTATTAAACCAAGTAAAAGCCAGCAAAGGTACACAAAAGAACTATAAACTCCAAACAAGTACCCTTGACAGGAAAATACAGCAGTCAATTGTTCTTTGATGCAAAAATCCAAGTTTAATTCACACAAGCAACTTCCAAGGTTTAAAATCTGATGGTCTGCTTTAACTAGACGAAAACACTGAGTTGGTGAAGGGCGTTTATGTGCCTTTATGTGCTTTGATTTTAAATCTTGGAAGCTGCTTGTGTGAATTAAACTTGGATTTTTGCATCAAAGAACAATTGACTGCTGTATTTTCCTGACAAGGGTACTTGTTTGGAGTTTATGGTTTGATTATTTGTATATAAATGTAAGTTTGCCTATGCCACAAGCGATAATTCAATAAAAGTGTTTAAGAAAAACAACAGAAACTGCATATCTGAATATGTATGAACACAATAAATCCAGTCTAACCTCTAATGGATCTTTTTGCTCATAACAGCCTTGCACCCTGCTTCAGAGCCATATTTGTAAATGAAGAGTTGCTGAATTTCTGTAAAGGGATCATTCCTCCCATCTTTGCAGAAACACCCAAACAATAAAGTTATTCAGTTTTGAACATTACATTGTGTTATGAACTCACAGATACAGTCTTTTCAGATATTTTGAAGTAGCAAAGGATTACCTTACATGCAAACTGTAATGCCTATGCTAAGTTGCATCAAAGTTAAGTTTTCAGACTATGTGAAAAAAAATCTGGACACCTAGTTAGCATAAAATTTGCATGCAGAATAGCATATAACATCTCCCATTTACTTCAGGATTGTGAAGGATGCTACTAAACAACAAGTGTAAAACACACTGACATTGACAAAATGACAGAAAAACATAAGCGTATTATCATACCTTTTTTGTGAGATTAAAATATTGCATAAAAATCTTCCTTATATGTTTCAATATATATGTCTTTTATTTACATGGAGTATACATTAGTTTTAAAGCAACCAATATCAGTCATTTTCTTTACCAACTTTAATTAAGTTTTAAACCCGGGTATCTACTTGTCATAAAATGTAAGGGCAGTGCATACTGTAACAAAACTTACTAAAAAACTGCTGAGATGTCATAGAATGAAAAACAGTAAGAAACAACATTTTAAAGGTATTGTTTTCTTTCCAAGGAGTCCTTACATATTACTTAGTGGTTAAGTTGTTTTTATTGCATTTTTATTACTTCTGAATTTCCTTGGCTATTGTTGACTACTTTATATTATTTGTTTACATGAAACAAATATTTTTATTAGCTGCTGGTTTTCTATATATTGAAGTATTTGTGTGGATATCTGTATTTCTGAAGAAGTTCTTTTTACATTAAAGAACGAAACAGCTCAACACCAGTGTAGCTGTTAGTTTTTTGTTCACCTTGGAGAAGAAAGTGTTTTTTTTATAGGTTCATAGGTGGCCCTAGGGCCTATATAAGCCTAGCCAAAAAGGTACCCTGGCTTTCGCCACCCAAGAAAATTATTTTCCTGCGCCCCTGTCGAGCAGAGCCACAGAAGTGATCCCCGGGGTGAATTTCTTATTTCCCATCCAATCATCAAGATTGTTCTTGAAGAGTGCTAATGAGGAGCTTTGTTTGATATAGATAGGTAGTTTATTTCAGAGTATGGGAAGTCTCTGGGGCAGAAATCTATCCCTTCAGCATGTTCTGTTTATTGTGGTGACAAGGTTTATGTCCCTAGAGCGTGTAGCTTGGAGGGATTGGGATTTCTTTAGGTGGAGCATGTCCAATAGCTCTGGGTTTGACATAACTTTGTATGTTAGGCAGAGATCGCCTCTGAGTAGGCAATATGCGACAGAGTAAAGCTAGAGTTTTTTAAGATGGTCTGCGTAGGGCATCTGTTTGAGGCCGGTAATCCTTTTTGTGTGGTATTTCTGCGGCCTTTCCAGTTGTTGTAGATGTCTTGTGAGGTACATACCAAAAGGGGCATTGTACTCTATAATGGGTCTAATGAGTGATGAGTAGAGGGGAACAATTACCTCTTTTTTCCTGGATGAGAAACCTTTTGTGATGGGGTGTGCCACGTAGAAGGATTTTCTGACTACTGTGGCGATGTGATTATCAAAGGAGAGACTACTGTCCACCTGTGTTCCAAGGTCCCTTATCACATTGTCGGTCTTAAGTAGACTACTGTCTATGTGGTAGCTCATGGGTACAGAGTTTTTACCAAAAGGGATGACAATGCACTTTTTGGCATTGAGCTTGAGGCCATGGCTTTGACACCAGGCATCTGTCTCAGTGAGGCCCTTTTGTAGGATGTCTACGTTGTTAGGAGTTTCGATTGTGGCTCCTAGTTTGCAGTCATCTGCAAACTTCATTAGCCAAAAACCTTCTGTGTTAGCCTGTACATCAGAGAAGTAGATACCAAACAGGAGAGGACCCAGGACTGAACCTGGTGGTACTCCACTTGTCACTGGTCTGAAGTCAGATTTGGAGTCTGCTACTTTCACAGTGTGGATTCTGTCAGTGAGCCAGTTGGCAACCCGTCTTGTGACATAGGTATTTATACCTAGTTTAGTGAGTTTATCTATAATTCCAGAGCGGGGGAATCTAGATAGGCTGTGTGAACCACCTTACCCTCATCTACGGCTTTAGTGACTGCTTCAAAGAAGTCTATCAGGTTTAGGAGACAGGATCTGCCTTTTACAAACCCAAACGGGTGGGGTCCAGAGTTTGGAGATTACCAATGTCTTTGTTTATAAGTTCCATGATGATACATTCCACAGCCTTGCAAACCAGGCTTGTCAGGCTAATGGGGTGGTAGTTCCCAGGGTCTGTGGTTGATCCCCCTTTGTGGAGTGGGATAACCGTCACTGTGCGCCATTCAGTGGGCACAAAGCCTGAGGTGAGGCTATGATTGAACATGGTACTTAGGTGGGGTGGCAGTTCGTTCTGTAGTTCATGTAGAACATAGCCTGGGATGTTGTCAGGTCCCATGGATACTGTGTTCTTGGCTTTGGAGAGTGTGGTTTTTACCTGTACAGTCATAATTACAGGAACTTTGCATTCTTCCGGTATAGAGATGGGTCCTTTAGGGGGTGAGGGAGGGGTAAAGATATCACTGAACCTATCTGCCAGGATGTTGGCAATATCAGTTGGTTCTGTATATTTAGTGCCATTGTGCTGTAACTCAAAGCAGATATGAGTGTTGCCACTGAGATTCTTGATATAGCTATAGATTGCTTTGTGGTTGTCTTTAGAAACAGTGGCAATTTTGTTTTTGTAATTAGCTTTGGAGGATTTTATGAGGGATTTCAGCTTCTTACTGAGGCTGACCAGGGAGTTCCTCCAATCATGGGATTTTACTCTTTTTTGCAGCAGTTTCTTTCTTCTGTTGTAGAGCTTATTTATGGCAGGGGACCACCAGATTGGCTTCCTTTTTTTTGAGGATAGCATCTTGGTTCTGTTAGGGATAGCACGATCCATGCACTCGTGTAAGTGCTTATAAAGTGCATTTGTGTAGGATTCAGCAGTTGTACTTATATTGTTCATCTGCATGAGTGTCATGAAGTTTGCCACTTCTGTCTTAAGAAGCGTGAAGTTGGCTTTGGAGAAATTTTTTATGGTGGTTTCCCTAATGGGGGGTGGGGGTGGGATGTGGATGTCTAGTGTGATTAGCTTGTGGTCGGATCTGACCAACGAGGAATTGACCTCTGGTGTGGAACACCGGTCGCCCATGTTGGTAATGACCAGGTCTAGATAAGTTGATTCAAGGCGTTGGAATTTATGAATTCCAGAAAATGCTGAGCAAAAGAGTTGGTACATGAGTAGTTTTCACAGTTAATGGTGGGGTAGTTGAAATCGCCCATTATTAGGGTGTTAGGTTGTACCCTAATATTTTCCAATGTATCAAGAAATGTGGAGTGGGAATCCTTGGGCGTGGTGGGGGATCTGTAGCAAGCTACAATTTGGATTGCGGTCTTACCCAGAGTTAGTTGCACTTGGATAATCTCGGATACATTATGCTGAGCAACTAGCCTGGAGGTGTGGATATCCTTAATGAATCGATCCAGGTAAGGTGGCTGAAAGGTGTGGTATGAATTATAGCCTGGTAATGCAGGGGTGCTCTCAGGAGGTCCCAGGTCTCTGTCACTGCACAGATGTCGATGTTCTCCAGTTTAAGGAGTGCCTCAAGTGAGTACATTTTGAGGTTTAGACTTCTAGCAGTGAGTAGCATTAACCTCAGATTTTGCTTGCTTGTACCTGTTATGGTAGTGAATTTGTCATTTGAACCTTGCCTAAAAAGGGCACTATATGGGGTGGCAAGAGCCTTAGCCAGTATCCGGAATCCCAAGGGTGACAGTTGCAGGCCATCTCTGGCAAAGCATCGTGGTCTGTCGATCATGTCATCCCAGGAAGACAGATATTGGATCCCTTTAGAATGACACCAGAAGCTTAGCCATTGTCTTCATTCCCATGTTTTTTTAATATATATATATATATATATATATATATATATATATATATATATATATATATATATATAGGTCTACTTCACATGACTGACAGTACATTTGATCGACATTCATTTGACCAAGACCAAAACACCTAAAGTTCAAAACACCTAAAACCCATTTGATCGACACTGTAAACACTGACACGTGAAATTCTCCACTGTAGCGCGATCCAGGAGTTAGTATATATATTAGTATATATAGTTGGGGAGGGGTGACAGACATTTAAAACAGACACATGGATACTTAAAACTGAAATGACTAACTCTTTGCAGAAAACAATATTTATCTAAACTATGTGGGGGGGGCTATGCCATATCACATATATATATATATATATATATATATATATATATATATATATGCATATATATATATATATGTATATATATATATATATATATATATATATATATATATATATATATATATATACCTCTACTTCTCAACCTCTATGCTCAAGAACTCGGGACAAAGACTGAAAATTATGGACAATTTTAAAATATTACTGTAATTCACTTGTTTTACATCATCATGCATTTCTTGGACAATAAAAAGTATGAAACTCTAATGACTGACTTTGTTGACTGACTATTGTCTTCAGTAATTTACCATAAAATGTTATGAGGTGCAGAACAAAAATATAAGGTAAAAACATGGACATTCTGAAAACTTCTGCTCATTTGAGAGGTATGCTGAACCATGGCATCAGCCCATCTTTGCCTATTTCAGAAAAAGAAAGCAAAACACTCTCGTAACCCCTTAAAATACTTCTCTTCTCTCTCACTGATCTTAACTTGAGAAACCTCATTAAATTTTGTTTGATGAAAGAGGATGACTTAGGTGTGCAGCTACTCTAGTTATAAAGCAGCAAGCTAATTTAGACAGCAAGTACCTTATGCAAAGCATAAACATGCACAGACTTTTCATTTTGAATGTAATAGAAATGGTGTGGGGGCAGACGGAACAATCTAAGCTTAAAAATCCAAGTTTATCAATAAATGCAATACACTTGAAATATATTCCTTAGAGCAAATCTGCATTATCTTTCATTTTGTCTTTCTGTTCTAGTGGCATATTATTTTGTAGCTGCAAAGTTCCTTTTATTCAAGGGATAACATTACTTTCCACTGTAGTACCATAACTTCAGATTCAGAACTGGTAACATGGCTTCTAAACATGACTGGATTGTTATGATCAGCTGACAAGGAACTAACTGATCCTTACAGTCCAGCTGTGTTTCAGGAGTCATACTGCCTAGGTTATAAAATGTTTGGCTCAGGGGAAGTTTTTACTCAACTGAGTATATTTGTTTCTGAGTATTTCTCAGAAACATTATGCCCAGAATACTTCTGAAACTGTGTGCCACATAGACCTATCAAATAGCTTGCTAAGAGTTATGAATAACCCTCTAAAAACAATCTTTGTTATAATTGTAGGAGGCAGCTGAAATTATATGTATATTTAATAATTACATAGGTAGCAACCTCTAAAGAAATGTATACATTTTTAAATGCAAAGCAGGTAGGGGTAATGATATGACATTGGAAGTAAAAACAAATTGAACATTTCTGCCTACACTCATGTTGTTTTTGTTCATAATTCTAGAGATAGATTGAGAGCCGTGGGGTAAGTGTTAACTAAGAAGTACACAGACTTCGCATGACCACTAGATTTGAGAAATGTGTAATGAAAAGCCTTGCTCTGAAAAATTAATGACATCACCTATACTAAAGTGGTTGATCCGCAGTGGTACAGCAGTAGCATTGTTGCCTCACAGCAAGAGGTTCTCCCGTTTGATTTTTGGCTGGAGTGCAGGGAGTGCTTTCTGTGTGGAGTCTGCATGTCCTCCCCATGGTCGAGTGGCATTCCGAAAGAAATGCGTCAAGCTGGCAACTTGGCACTGTAAAAATCTACTGCCAATCATTAGCGGACCAGAGTTCCGCTGTGGCGACCCCTAACCGGGAAAAGCCGAAAGACAAACAACAACAACCTATACTAAAGTGGTTATATAGGGAAAAAAAAGAATAAACACAAGTTATGTTTTGTAACAGAAATGTAATATAAGGCTGCAGCTTCAAAAATTGTCACTGAGGCCTTAATCTAGTCTATAAACTAAACTTATGTTTAGAGGGAGTGAGTTCCATATTAACACACCTCTAAACTATTAAGTTTGCATGTAGTAGTAGAAAACATCACTACATTAAAAAAGGAATTCAATACAGGCAGATATACCAAAATGCACAATATAGAAACTTTGCTAACTGCTCTAAAAATATTCTTATTATACCATACATACCAACAAGAATTCTGTGATCCACACAAATTCTTTCTAAGCATACACAAAGCTAGGAATTTAGCAGGCAAAGCCCTATATGGCAACCAGATCTCCAGAATATGGAACTCACACTTCTAAACCTAAGTCTCAGTGGCAACCGTTCTTATTCAAAATATAACTGAAATTGTACCTAATGGGCACATGGCTATGTTCTTGTAAGAAACCAGGATAATCCCAGTATAGCCCTCCCTTTACTTTACTTTCTGACATCATCACTTATATTGACAACAGGTAAACCTGTTGGGATAATCAAAGGAGTGATTTGTGTAAATATATTGTACATAATAATTTTTTTTGTAAATTGTTATATCCATTATAACTATCCCTATACTAACTAACTCTAATTCCACTGAAATGGAAAGAGGTTTTACCTTTATGTTCTGTTGTTCCCATTCTACATTCTTCTTTTTGCTCAATACATAAATATGATTAGATATGCACATTACCATCAACAAGTTGCATGGATTCTTGTACTTTTTTATTCTATTTCATGTATTATTTTAAGTTTCTGTTTTTACAGCTCTGTTTCATATATTATTGTAACTCTGGTGCTTTTTTCCCCAGACCACCACTCTAAAGGGGTCTCAGACCCAGTCAGATGTTTCTGGTAAATGGAAATAGATATAGGTAGATAGATAGATAGATAGATAGATAGATAGATAGATAGATAGATAGATAGATAGATAGATAAATAGATAGACGGATAGATGTTTCTCACCTTTGGTCACTGTCTGGTTATTGGCTAGACATGTGATAATCAGGAGTTGGGGGGTTGTTATAATGGCTAATGCATTTACCTCAGAGTCTCAAAGTACAGTATCCAATTCTCACCTTTGAAATGGAAATTGGCTAGGCTTAAAATGGCTTACAAGGGCAGTTAACCTAGTGCTTACTAATGATAGATAGATAGCTAGATAGATAGATGAATAAGTAAATAAATATGTTAATAAATAAATAAAGTTGCTGATTTAAAAGTATGTATTCCATATGACCACATTGATTTCAGCAGGATGTTTTTGTTTACTTCTGCCCACATCTCAAAGAGATAAAGTTGTAGGTAAATTAGCTGTCCTCCAAATTGCCTGTATAAGTGTGTGAACTGAATGAGTAAATGAGAGAGAGAGAGAGTGTGTGTGTGTGTGTGTGTGCGTGTGTGTGTGTGTGTGTGTGTGTGTGTGTGTGAATTCATAATGAATATCCTTGTAGTGTACTGGCACCTCATCCAGAATTAGTTGTCTACATTATGCCAGCTTGGCACCAAGAAAAGTTCCTGCTCCCCCCATGACCCCATGACCCTGAATAAGATAAAACAGGTATCAGTAAATAAATAAATGACTAGAAAGAAGTACATGAACTCCATTTGTGATTTAAAAGAAGCACAGCAAATCTTGTCCTGGGTGCTTCTGATTGGTTTTATCATTGCCTAAAATTGTTAACCAAGTTCTGTTTCTGTAGATGAAGCAAAGCTTTCTCACTCCATAAGTACAATAAATAAACTACACAATGAGTGTTAAAAGAAATGGTTGCAGAAGTTCATTTATTGTCAGATTATGTCACAAAAGAAGATTTTTCAGCCAAATAGTTCATAATGATGATGAGTGATTAATAATTTGTTTAATCATAATGATGAGATTTACAGTTAAATGCTATCATAATGATTAAATAGACCATATCATTGTTGTTATTGTAGAAATAAGGTATGAACAATATTTGTGTTATTGTAGGATTTAGTTATGGCTGGACTTAGATTAGTCATGAGGCAGAGTGTAAGACGCCAAATGCTTCACCGAGAGGACCAAATAGTCATGCCATGGATTAAAAAAATCCCACACTGACTCAAACGCTCTCATGCTTTATCCCTGTTATACAAATAGTTTGGTTTATTTTTCGTTTAGTTCACACTCCAGTTCTGAACTAGAACCCCAACCCATCTTTTCTTCTCAGGAGCAGCACGAGTGAAGATTCCTGTTACATCCAGTAATACAAAACTATTCCTGCCAGAAACAGTGACATATACACTGCACTCATTTACCAGGTAATGTGTTTATTCAGTTGATATGGTTAACAAGAGTACATCATGAATGATTTTGAATAAAGTCTTTCAGTCAGCTGCAAAATCCTTTGCTTATATTTTCTATAAAGCAAATCCAGTGAAACGTATGAATGCAAGTATGTGCATAGAATTATGTGGTCATCAGTGTATTGTACCACATAGGTACTGCTTACCTGTGTTATGTCTGCATGGGAAAAGTCACTACATTGTACTTAATTTTCAGAATCTCTCACTGACAGCAGTTTTTCATTCCAGCCAATCAAAGCTATAAGCATGCAGTTGTAAAAGATGTATGATGCTTTGTAATTTGCAAACATCAACCATTTTATTACATTTAATGTCATGTGTTTTTACATTTTCAGTGTCAAGTCTGATGATGTAGCCATTCATTTTGCCCCTTTGTCACACACTTTGTCATGTATTTTGATGGAGAAAGTCGGGAGCTGTAATAAAACCACAAGCATGCTGTTTCACCCTTCCTACAGAGGGGATTCCACATGGTGGTATTACTTTATGTCTTCAGTGATGTTTCAGATTCTGTTTGCTTGAAACGTATGGCATAGATAGTGTTCCCTAACTGGAATTTTGGAATTAATTCATATACATCTAAAACTTGGAAAGTCAAAAGTAAAGGATTAAAGTTCTGAAAGTAGTCAAGTTTTATTTATTTATTTTTTATTTATCCTTTGTTGAATGGGTTAGTCCCATTATTTTCAGGGAAACCCATGATAGCATTTATACTACTATGGGAAATTTTGCCAGAACACCATGGAATTTCCCCTACTCATCATTGTTGCAAGTGGGACCCATTTTGGAGGAGCAGGCACAGAAGTGGCCCAGGGAAACAGGGAGGCAGATAAAGAGAGAAGGAGATGATGGAGTGGTGAAAGAAATGGAGGAGAAAGCAAATATTGAGACCAGAGAATGTGTGCAGGATTCTGAGGAAATGTTTCAAAGATGAAGATAAGTCAGTAAATGATGGATGTATAATTACAACCCTTCAGTTGTGAAGTTGTAGGATGATTTACTTAAAGAAATGGTGGTGCAGAGTGCACTAGAAAATGAAGGAGATGATTCCTGGGTTGACATTATGGAGAAAATACAAACTGAGGATGCAGAGACAATCCTGAAGAACATTGGTGGTATGGAAAATAAAACATATGTTGAGAAACTAAAAGAAGAAAATAGTGGAGTAGCAGAAAAGAAGGCAGAAGAAAATGAAAAATGGAAGAATGTGTTAAGGATTCAAAGTAAAGAAGACAAAGAAATGGACTGCTATGAAGTGTGGGACAATTTTATAGCTCTTTTGGGTTTAAAAGCATATGAGGTAAGAGCATTTATTTTTATTAACAAAGAGACATTTTGTGACATTATATTTGAGACTATTTTTTCAATTAATTTTTTTCTTGGTGAATATGAAATAAAGATGGACTGAAACCCATGGAATATTTATGTGATAAAAGCATTTAACAGGGAAACAAAAAAGAAAATTCATGTGCAACTTTGTACAGAGGTAGAAAAATAGATCTTGAAAGGGCATTTGTAAAGAAGTACTGGACATTGCAAAAGTTTATGACAAAAGGAGTTTATGGACTGGTGGCTGGAATTGTAATATTGTGTTAAAAATAGAAAGAGAACAAATATATGTATACCAAGCATGATACATGTGGAGGGGAATAGGGGTGTCATAAAATACTGAAGACAACCCAAAACATGTTTTGTTTTTGTTTTTTGATAAGTAACTGTGTCAAAAGAAAGGTTATATTTGTGGGGAAATGGATCATAATGCAAACAATGTGAATTAGCATGTTATAAATGAAACAAAATTGGACATTTATGGATGATTGCAAAAATGAAAACAGTAAGAAAAAAGAAAGAGAAGAAAATGAACAAAGAGTAGACATTTGAGAAGTAGTAGAAATAGATGAGAAAAAATAATAAAGATGACATAGAAGAAGTTTCAGAAATAAGTGATGAATAAGACATAAATTGGGAGGTAAAATAAAAAAAAAAATTCCATTGGTAAAAGGGTAAAAAACAGAAAAAGAAAATTTAAAAGGATAAATGCAAAAAAAAAAAAAAAGAAATGAAATGGATGAAAAAGAATATATACAGCTAAAGATTGGAAGTTGGTATAATGGTTAAGTGTCTGAATGACAGACAAAAGGTACAGTGTTTGATTCTCACCTTTGTGAGGGACAATGGCTAGGCTTAGAATGACCTGATAAGAAAGCTAGCCTAGTAATTAGCTATGAACTTATGAAACCATGAATCTAAGGAAAATGGAAAATGAAAATTTTAGAGTACATTCTGTAAATGTGAATAGTATTAAGAAAATAGTAAAAACAATAGGGATTTTGAAGTGGTGTAATACATGTGATATAGATGTAATTATTTTAGAAGACACAATTTTTAACAGATGAAGAAAGATTACAAACATAGAAACTATGGGGAGGAAAGAAAATCAGGAATTTAGGAAGTGAAAAAATGTTCTGGAATAGCTATATTCTGTATAAATACAGTAAAGTTATTAGATATAACTTTAGCAAAAATGTCAAGATTAACTATTTTAGATTTAAAATAGATGAAACAAGTATATAGAATTATAACATTTTAGGCATATACTAATCATAAAAAAGGAAAAGCTTATTTCATCAGATTTTATACTATGTAGTTATAAATATAAATATTATAATAACCGGATATTTTAATTGTTATTTAAGAGGCAATTGCAAAAGAATGGAATGATATAATAAAAATGTTAGAAGTTATAAGATGTGGTAAGTTAAAATTTTGAGGCAAAAATTCATGGACTTATAAAAGGGGTATGTATAGAACTGAAATAGATTTTTTTTATAGTCTAAGAAAGATTTTCTGATTATATTGCAATATGGCTAGAGATAAAGGAAAATAAGGAATATAAAAAAATAAGCAAAGGAATAAAAATGATACATGAGAAAGCATGGAATAAAGAAGGAAATATATTAATAATACAGTTATGGAAAGGTCATATTAGTATGAGAACATTTTATAAAAATCAGTCTGAATGGTGGATGGCATTTAAGGAAAATGTAATTTTTTTTACAGTGGCAATATTATGTGCAAAAAGTAGGGGAAGAAAATTATAAAATACATATAGTGATGCACTGGAAGATTTAGAACATAACGATAAAAAGAATTATTTGAAAGAAATCCAAAAAAATACAAGAATTGTTATATAAGAAAAGATATTTTTTTACAAGGAAGAAAATATATATTGAGTTACTTAAGCAGATTAGTAAAAGAAGATGGTAGTGTAATCATACCTCTCAATTGTACAGATTTTTGCCTCATATTTTTGTTCTTTTTCCTCATAAAATTATGGGTTTCTGGCAAATCACTGGCAAATAATTAAGGGTTAAAGTCAGAAAATAATGACAAATATTTGAGTTTCAGACTTCATATCCTTCATAAAATTCATGCTGATGCAGAACCTGTTATTCTGCAATATTTAAAAACTGTTCCTATTTTGGGGCCTTTGTCCCTCCCCCATTATTTATGGCTTTGTCCAGATTTCTTGAGCTAAGAGGTTGAGAAGTACGAGTGTAATGAATGAAATAAAAAAATGTAAACGGAGAAATATAAAGAACTCTGGAAAAAAGATTATGAATAGTATAGTACAATATGTACAAGAAATGCTTAAATAAAAAAGAAGGTAGTGAAAATAGAAAGTAAAAATGTTAACACAAAAAGAGGCTAAAGAGTTGGAAAATGAGATGTCTTTAAATGAGCTAGATAAAGTATTAGGAGAAGTAGATATAGATTTGGCTGTAGAACCAGATGGGATAGGGTATGGAATGCATACAAATTTAAGGGACTGGCAAAAAATATATATATATTTTTTAAAGATTTTGAGTGAATGGTTAAAATAAGATTTTATGTATAAAGAATTGTGTAGTGGAATACTTAAATTCATACAGAAAAAGGAAGATAAAAGATAATTAAAAATGCAGACAGATAATATTGAATAATAATAATTATAAGATATTTATGAAAATAATACAAATATTTTTACTAAAATGGAAAACATTA
Source organism: Protopterus annectens (assembly GCF_019279795.1). NCBI lineage: Eukaryota > Metazoa > Chordata > Ceratodontiformes > Protopteridae > Protopterus > Protopterus annectens. The sequence continues at coordinate 546,167,879 of NC_056734.1, read as the reverse complement.
TGGAAGATAGTATATATGACATAAAGGAGATGAGTTGTCAACAATTATAAAGGATAGAGGAAATTGCAGTTGATATTATGAATAGACAAAAATAAGCAAAAAATCATGATATGATACCTTAATAAGTCATTTGACACTATTGTACATGAAATTGTAATGGTAATAATGAAAGAATATAATACAAGTGAGAAATTTGGGAAATTATTTATGCCAGCGTACAGTAATAATGAAGTAAAAATACTTGTAAATGACTGGTTAAAGCCAAGAAGAACATATGAAGAGTGTTGTAAGGCAGGGATTTCCACTCTGCTGTATACTCTTTGTACTGGTCATGAATGTGATAGTATGTGAAATAAATTACAAAATGAAGGAGGCAGGGTATATAATACCTGAAGGGTTAAGAATTCCAGTTATGTTAACATATGTAGATGACATTATAATAATTGCAAAAAAATCAAAATTTGGATAAAATACATACTAATTTACTCAAATAAGTGTCTAAAGGTGATAGGGATGGCTTTAAATAAAGAGAAAAGTAAAGGTTTAGATGATGTAGTAAGGATATGGGGTATATATTTTACAATGAATGACATTTCTGTGTTAGGTATAACATTTGGGAATAAATATGTAAGATTCAATGGGAAAAGCAATAGAAGAAATAAAACAAACATGTCTTTTCCGAAGAACATATAAATTATCATTCAGAAAAAGGCCTATTTGATAAATTCAGTACTGATGGGGAAAATTGCATACTTAGCAAAAGTATGTATGTTTGCAACAGTATTTGAAAAGGAATTATTGCATATAAATGTTTCTATTTATATGGGATTCTAGATTAAACCCAGTAAAAGGAAGAGTTTTGTATATAAACAAACAAGAAAGAAGTTTAGGGTTAATTAACCCAGTGGTATATGCTGTTTCACTAAATTTGTAAAAAAGTGTTAAAGTTGATAAATAAAAAAGATGAACGATTAGTAGTGAAACTGTATAAAAATAAGTATGATAAATTTTGAAGTATGGTAAAAAAAAGAGTAAATAAGAAAAACAGTAAATGATGAAATAAAATGCTACCAAGGGAAATATTTTTCTGGAAGATAAAAATTGATGATATAGAAAAGGATAAAAAAAAAATATGGTTTTAAGCCTGTAGTAATAAAACATTACTATGCAAAACCATGGGAAAATATAACAGATGAAAAAAATAAAGCTATAAAAATAAGAAGCAAATGGTGTAAACAAAAAGTATATCAAAAAGAATATCAAGATTTTTTTTTTGTGGAAGCTGGTAATAAATGAATTACTAGTAAGAGGAAATATGCCATATAAAAAGAAAAGTGAAAGAATCTATTTAGATTGTCAAGAAGAAAAAACTATGGAACATGTGTTTTTGAAATGAAAAAGTTATGGGAAAACTATTTTCAAAGATATAAAAGAAGTGGATAAAATAGACATGAATATGACTAAATATGGATATTATAAGAAAAGAAGTAAAGAATATGTTAAAAGATTAGATACAAAGTTATTTTATGTTATATGGGCTATAAAGAATGAAAATGAAAAAATAAATTAAATTATGTTTAATGGTAAATGGATTTTAACAAAAATATTAAATGCAATTAGATGGCCGTTATGGAAAAAGGAGGGGCGGACTAATAGGGATAAAAATAGTATGACCGTAATGGAAATTATGAATATGTATAAAAAGATTTATCTATATATTTATACAGTTGTAAATATGTAAATGTTTTGTAAATAAGAGTTCTTTTTATATATAAATAAAGGACCATACTCTTTTTGATAAATGTCATGGGATCTTTTACTTCCATCTGAGTCATCACCAACTCAAGTAGATGGGACTTTGGTTTAATGTCTTATCTGAAGGATGGATGTAATGATATTGTGATGTTTTAGGCTAGAAATACTTATTTTACAGTTAATTAACACAAAAGTATCTGAAAACTGAAATCTAATAATAAAAGAAAACTAATTTGTCACATTGTGCAAGCAAGGGATGACACTATGCTATGTCAAAACCCAATTGTATCAATGAATTAGGGAAAGCTTTGCTTAAAGACAAATCAGCTGTAGTTGTGACAGCAGAAAGATGGTGGAGTGTTTAAAACTAAAACAAATGTAGCCAAGTACAAACTGATTTAAAGTAGCACTCACTGTTGAGAGTTAGAATTGTTTGGACAATATAAGAACTCTTAATCTGTATTTAAAAGTATTCTTTTGTAAGCAGCAGACTTACAAGCATAGTTCCAGTGAATAATTATCATAGAAAGGTATTTAGTTTTATAATGCATTGCTGTGTCCACTTGACATAAAATCACATCCACTCTCTGCACTTACTAATGGAACACAGATTTTCTGACACTGCACAGTACACTGGTATCATGTGATAGCATGTAACATGGTGTAATATGACAGGAGAGATACAAGTGAGGTGACATCTGTTTTTGATTCGCAAGCCATGGTAATCTTCTGTTAGGATTTGATGCTTCTTGTACTGTACGTCTCATGTTTGCAATGTATGTCTCATGTTTGCAAGCTTCAGTGCTCCAGTAGGATTTATAGGGAAATAAAATCCTTTCTGAAATGCTGAATTAGGAAGTTTGATTGGATGTGTGTTTTATTTTAGATTCATGGAGTGTAGAACATGCATTTTTTCATACCCTTTGCAAGAACCTTTTGGCTGGTTGACCTTTGTGAATACATAGTGATGGTGCTAATGAACATGTGCCTATATGCAGGTGTTGATGGTTGCTTGATGATTTAAAAGGGCAGCAGCATACACTGAGGATGGTGTAAATTGAATTGGTTGAGTAATCCCTTTAATAAACTGTTAATAAAAAATAATGGCATGTATGTGTGGCACAGAGTCATTGTGATAAGCAGCAGATTCATACAATAACTATGAACGTGTTACTAATGACATAGAAAAATAGCAACATTAATTATATCACTTGGTCCAGTGCCAAGCAACCTACTAGTAGAGCAAGGGATAGTTTATTTCTGGAGCATTACTGAAAGTTAAAAGGAGTATTATAGTCTTTGATTTGTATTTAGTTGTATTGGCATTCATCACATCTATATAATTCCATTGACTAATTTGCTAATTCTGTATTAAAACACATGACATATAACTTGTGGCAACTTAAAAGATCTTTAATATAATCAGTATAAAGTGTTTATGGAATTGTTGCCGAGAACTGGGACAGCATGTTTATCATTATTATTATTATTATTATTATTATTATTATTATTATTATTATTATTAATAATGTAATGTGGTCAAAATTACACTGTGATTGCTGTCACTTCTTCTATAGCAACACAGATGAATAACATATTGCACATTTAGACAGTTGAAATTGTAAGCCTTTTACATAATCTTCATTATTCCTTTATCATTTTTATAGGTTCATAGAAAGTTACTAGGCTAATGACCCTAGGGCCTTTACAAGTCTAGCCATGTAACAACTCAAATAGCCTTACTGACCATAGTTAGATTGCCATTGTTAGCAGTTTTGCTAATCACTAAAATATGCGTGCAAGGGACAGCACTGAATGACACTAATTAGATGGCTGATGTACTGCTCAACCAGGCCAATTCACATCTTTTACATTATACCCTTCTTCAGAGATCACACAGCAAGTGGCATTATGGCTTGCCACATTGAAATTGTGGACCTGTCTCATACAGTGGCTCTATCCTGGAACTAATCAATGACACATTCTATAACCAGTCAGTGGTAAAGCATGGAAAACTAAGAGACTCGAATCCATACCCTCTAACTAGGTTGAGAACGGGCTATTGATTAGCTACCAGAGAGATCTACTTTCTGTGTTGTATACCTTTAATGCTTACAAGCTTATAGCTCAGTTATCGCCATCTAATACAGATGTAGCTTTTAATTAGGCTGACTCTCTTGACTTTTCTAGAGAAAGCTCAAACCTGAAACTACAGTAAGGATCAGTAAATTCCTTCTCTACCCCAAAAGCAATCATCATATTAAGCTAACAAGTTCTCATTTGTCCCCCTTTCATCCTAGCTCTTGCTTTTATGAAAGGCTAGGTGTCTGGCTGAACTGATGGTTACAATGACCCATTCACTTTCTTCCCTTTCTATGACCAGAGCTAAGCCATTCATAACCATTAACCTGCCCCTACCTTCCTACATACCTTCCTACCTGACCAAGATGTGTCCATGCTAGCTCACCCTGACTGACTTTGTTTCATTTCCCTTCCTCTACTCCTTCCTCCTCATCCCCTCCTGTCTTTCTAGTTATTCGAGCCTGGCTTCATCTGTACAGCTGCTGCCAGCCTCCAGTCTCTCATCCTAGCTATTTTTTCAAGTAGTGTCCTCGAGTATGAACAAGTCTGGGAACCATATGTAGCAGTATTAGACAAATAGCATGTACTGTCTCAAAGAACACATGCATTCTCAGTGTCCCGCTAACGCTTCTGATTCTCACGCCGCCATTCCCCCATCAGAAATTAGGTATGTAGAAAGCCAGTCTGTTGTGACAGCTAAGAGGGAATGGTTGCAGTTATCTGTGTCCCACCCGTTATTTCACTATAGCAAGGAATTTTATGACTTGGGACAGCTGTCTTTATCAGGCTGTAACCTCATACCAACTAATTTTCTCCCCTTGGGTGTCCCTACATATATATTCTGTAAAAAGTGTCCTTGAACAGTGAAAGACGCTATGCATAGCAACTAGTATACATGTCTTTTAGTAGTGAAAGGCCACAACTTGGTCTGTCTAATATATTTTGCTAGATGTTAAGAACTAGCCTATAATTCTCCACAGAGCTTTTATTTTATCATTGTAATATTTATTAACATTTCAAGAAAAACAGTACAAATAATTATAATCCTTACACAATTACAGCTAAGTAAATCTTTATATTTTATGTTTTTTACTGTCTTCTTCATTTCCCCATATTCCCAGTTTTATACTTTATTATTACAGTTTTAATTTTTCTCCACTTACCCAAGAGTAGATCCTAACAGAGAGAAGTAAACCTGTTGCACATTCCCATCTCCTAAGGGAGCAATCTGTTTCCTACAGTAGTCTAAGATATATTATTTAACAAATAGCGGAGAACAGTGTAAGATAAATGTTTCACCCACTCTGCTGCATACAGTACATCCATGTACAATTTGGACCACATTATTTAGAGGAGTTATAAAACATACTGATATTTTTAAAGGAACTTAAGGTTGGTTTTGATAAGATAATATTTCCCCATTCCTATTTCCAGATCTTTACTTTGTGGTAATAGCATAAGGCATAAGGCATAAGACATGGGGTGGCAGTAAACTAGCTCAACTTTTCAGCAGAAGGAGCAGTGCATCTTTGCACTTTCCCCTGTTTTTATCTCTAACACTACTCCCAGGCTGCCAGTCATCCTGGCTGCAAATATGAACAGTCAGCGAATCCTCTGAACCAAAGGATTAGATCACATTTACCAGTTTCTAAGGACCTGAGAAAGTAAAATCACTGAAACATGAATGACTGAGTGTTTTAGTTTCACTTTTGTAGTGATTTTGTTTTTGCTCTTTACATGTGCCATTCAGGTACATAATTTTGAAGAAATGTGACAAATAAAGTAATAAAGCATGCCTGCACTAGTTTAGTGGCACTTTATTGCTCTGTGTTTTATAAATTCTAATTTCACATCTCATTTTCCTGTATGAAGCAATAAAAGCTGCATCTACTAAGCTGTTTCTCCTTGGGGTGTTCAGTGAGACCTATAAGAGCAGAAATCAGTTTACAAGCTTTCCTGTTGCTATAGGTGTGTCTGACTATAGAGCATTTGGCTTTTATTCCTTTATTTATGTGTATTTACTGGGGTAGAGCATTGATCAAACTTGACCAATTGCAGGCTCAGCCTAGGTTACATAATAAAATAAGAGAAGAGCACAATAGATTTAGTTACTTTATTAATCTCCTAATAATGTGAGACGTCTCTCTTTTTGTGGAGTATTGGATTTGGTTACTTTATTAGTCACCTAATAATGCAAGGGCGATTGGAAACATGAAATACAAGCTTTTCAGTATCCAAAACTGTTTAATCTTGTTTGGAGAATTACAAGATACATATTTATTTATTTATTTATTTAACATTTGTTTACCGGAAAAGTCCGACTTGGAATGAGCCAGTTTTCAGTGGAGGCCCAGGGAGAAACACTCCAGATGCATGTCTAGACAGAGCCTGCATTTTCAAAGCTGCTATATAATTTCCTTTGCTTATTTCCACTGTGTGTATTTTTTTCTAACTATAAGATTTTCACAATTCCAGAATCAGAAACTGTTAAGGAGTCAACCAGAAATCAGTTTGCAGTGTGTCTGAATGGATACAAAGTTTGAATGAAATCAGAGGTGATTTCTGCTTAACATACAAGGCCATGTCAAACCCAGAGCTGTTGGACATGCTACACTTAAAGAAATCCCAATCCCTCAGAGCCACACGCTCCAGGAATCTAAACCTTGTCATCACAATAAACAAAACATGCCGGAGGGATAAGTTCCTGACCCAGAGACTCCCCAACCTCTGGAATAGATTGCCCATACATGTCAAGCAGAGCGCCTCTTTGGCCCTCTTCAAAAGGAACCTTGACGATTGGATGGGAGAAAGAAAATTCACCCCGGGGATCACGTCAGTTGCCCTGCTAGACAGGGGTCCAGGGAAGTAAATAGTGTAGGAAGAAATAGCCAGGGAATTGTTATGGCTAGGCTTGTATAGTACTTAGGGCCGATAACCTAGTACTAACCTATGAACCTATAAACCTATGAACTTCTGGCACATATGCCTAGATGCAGTCATGGCATTTTAATGACCCTAGTGCCTACAGATTAACCATAGTTCTCTCTCCTTTGGAGGCTTGGGAGAATGCAGCAAATTACATTTTTTTAGAATATATGAATTGAAGCCACAATTTGGATAATTTAGAGCTGAATTATGATAACCTAGCTGCATGCAGCATTGCTGAAAATAAATTCTGCTTTGATACAAAACATTAATCCAGTCCCCCATGTGACAGCACTGATAGATGTGAAGAGGCTGTTTTTGAAAGGAGTAAGTAGTTTTCATTGATAAAGACTTTAATATGATTTTTTCTGTGTTGATAAATTTAATGTCTTAAGTCTTTAATGGTGATGTCGTTAGAGTTGCTGTTTCACAGCACTTGGTTCTTCCATTCAGTTCTTTTCTGTGGTGCCTTCTGTGTGATGTTTACATGTCCTTACAATGTCCATATGGGATGAATTGGAAATCCTGTGGTGGAATGGTGTCCACACCCAGGATTAGCTCTATGCCTTACATCTATTGTCTGACAGAGTGGACTGTGTCTACCACCTGGCCATGAATAGGATAAAATGAGTATAGAAAAAGTAATGACTTTTCAGTGGCAGTTTGGAAAAATAAATTATATGAGGTAAGACAACCATTTAATGAACTGGCACTGTCTTTGCTTAGGACTTCAATTTGATCCTTTAAACAAATGTATTGAGACAATCTATTTTTCAAGATTTTCATTTTATTCCTAAGAGTTTTAATGACCTGGTGGGGTATGCTGAGTAACAGGAGTTTCTTGAATGGTTTAAATCTGTCAGTCTTGATCTTGAGCAGATACATCTTCCTGGTACATTGGTAATGTTTGATGTAGCTTCCCCTAATCAAAACTATGAAAAATCTTTGATGCCACTTCATAGGTGTACACAGATAAACAGCTCTGTCAATGTCTCAGGTGACTTCAGCTCAGTCAGTAGCTCAGGCACCTGCTGGAATTGGCATGGAACAAGAAAGGAATTATGATACCTAGCCTGCTTCCCTGTCTTGGGGGGGGGGGGGGTATGTGTCTGAGCTTTCTGTCTGTGGCTGAATTCCATGTGAAGACAGGGGATCACAGGACTGCTGTCTGCAAGATGGACAAGGCTTTTGATTACATCACATAAACACAACAGCATCAGTGTACATTGCATTGGCTGGCTGCATGTCTAATGCCTTGAATGATATGAGTATGAAAGTGGGATGGCAGAACCTAATGCAGAACACAATTCCCTAATGCACAGATGAAGGCCCCCGCTCTGAGTTCACCCAGCTCTCACCCCAGAGAACAAATGGACCATAAGTCTCTTGCCTAGAGGGAAAAAATGTGTTAACTGAATGACCAGGAAGCACAGGCTAATTGTTCAGCAAGGGAAACAGGATAATAGATGTAAAAATAAAAAGAAAAGAAAGAAAAAAAACTTTAATGATGTAGCAGAGAAGCTACATTTTGCAAGGCACCATGAGTATAAGGTTTTAAGTCTGTTTTATATATGATGGTATGATCCATTGTAAATGATTATGATAGAGTTGTTGCCTTTGGAAGATGAGAAAAATTTTTAGATGTGTTGAATACTGTATTAATATGTTTCTTGTATTTCTCTCTCTCTCTCTTTCTAAAAAGAGTTGCCAGAATGGTTTACTATAAAAATTTCGAACCGAACTCTGTCGACTGCACTTTGTTCGAACACAGAAATTTGAAAACGGCAATGTCAAACATCAAAAGCCAAACTAGGTACAGGTTTTAACATGGGTCGAGATAGGGGCTTGATGTTTGACATTGCCGTGTTCGAATTTCCGTGTTCGAACAAAGTGCAGTCGATGGAGTTCGGGTCGACATTTTGATAGTAAACCACCAGAACAGATATACATAGACATAGACTCCTATGTGAGTATATCTGATTATCCCTATATCACATATCCTGTCCCTGTTCTGTTTTTAACCCAGTGTTTTTTAAAAAAGAAACATCTGTATTAAATTATTACATATGACATAGGCAATCAAACATTTATATAAATCAAAACAAACCATGCTGACATATTTTAGTTGCAAACATTATACGTCACTTATAATTTATCCAGTCATTGTCAGTCAAACATTACATAGCTTATTCAAATCCTGCTTTCTTTTAAACTTCATTCCTCCTGTGCATAGTTTTGTTCCCACAGTTCCCATTTTTTCCAATGTAATTTGCTTCTACCCTTTTCTAAAGATCCTAATCGTACATCTCAAGTGTACCTCATTTCGAGGAACATTCCTTATTTTGGGTCTTAAAAGGTTCATGTTCCTCAAAGTTCCACAATGAAAGGGTCTGTCACACATTCAGTGATAGCAATTTTTTAACTGATGCTTAGTTTAAATAGGACTGAATCATATTAATCCATCAAAAGTAAAGTTATTAAGTAAAAAGTAGCATATGTTAACCATCCTGTGAACTTCCTAGTTGAAGATATTAAGTGTTCCACAAATTTTCAATTTGTTCCACATTGTGATAGGTAGCATTCCTCATTTTGGAGATGAAAGGTTGAGAGCTACGATCCTAATTCCAGTTATTTTTTTTATCTCTGTCACTATATTCACCGCATCCAATAAAGCTAGTTTAGACTTTAATTTCCATTTTTTAGTAATTGCTTTTTTGGCAGCCACCGTACTTAGACTCAGCAAGATCTTTGTATGTCTAGACAATTCTGATTCTGTATCATAGCTCAAAAAATCATTTTGTCAGTTACACCAATTTGCACAGCCAGCATCTCTGACAGAGCAGGCTGCAGGGAATCTTTAAAGTCTGCCAACTCATTACACTCCCAGAAAATATGCCCCCAGTTACCACTTTCTTCTCCATTACACGTCCAACATTTGCCATCCACATGAGGAAAAATTCTTTGGTGTCTACTTGGAGTATAAAAATACCTGTGTAAACACTTCCAAGCAAAGATCCTAAATCTTCTAGACTTTGTTGCACATTTGGGAGACACACATATATTCCCCCATTGTTTCTTTGTGAATTACTTATCCAGTCTCTCTTCTTAATTATTTCTAAACTCCTCCGACTGATTCTTATAGTTATCATGCAATATTTTGTATGCTCTACTAATTATTCCTTTCCTAACAGCAGCTTCTGTTCTAGATTCTACTAAAACTCTACTAGTGCTGGTCTTTCATTTAGGATCTCAATGATTCTTTCTCTTTGCCTATACTCTGATATCAATTCTTGATAGGGAAGGCAATCTCTGTCCTGTAGTCCAAATAAATTTTTGGCTTCTTACCATTCTATTACCTTTCACTCTCTAATTATTTACTCCCAATACCTTGGTTCTTTTACGAGTTTTCTCCAATAAATTCCAGCCCCCTCTTTCCTATTGTCTGTATCCCTAATTGCAGTCATCCCTTTTGGCAGAATCTACTTTCTCCATTCCTGTGCTGGCTTAGGTTTTAGACTACTTTCTGCTACTTTATGAATATAATATTCTGTATGATTATTGTTATTCTCCTTAAGGATCTGCATCCAAAATCCCAGTGTTTCCTTGTTTCTTGAGCTTCCCCCGTTTCATCATCATCCCTTTAGACTTTGAATAATAGGTTTCTGCTTGTGATATGTATAGCAGCCTTAACTGTGTAGCTATGAAATACCCCTTCAAGTCAGGTAATCCCAAACCACCTTGTTCAGTTGGAAGAATCAGCTTATCTCCCTTGACTCTTGCCATCTTTCCCCACCCAGATAAACTCCTTCAGCTCTTAACTGCTATCCACAACTTCTCCTCTTGTTGATAAAAATATGCCTGACCTGTGTATAGAACTAAAGGGACTAAAAACATTTTAACTACTTGCATCTTGCTATCCATATCCATATAACAGAGCTTCCAATGTCTCAGTTTTTTCATAATTTGTATTATCTTTTATTTAGTCTCTTCCCACATATCCTTAGCTGCTACACCGGAGTCCTTTTTAATCCATACTCTAAAGTACTTTGTTTTATCATGTCCCCATAAATATGGATATTGCTGAACCAATTAATGCGTGGGTACATGATTTATGGCTATTGCCTTTGTTTTAGCTTCATTAATTTCGTATCCCAAAAAGATCTGAAACTGCCTTAAAATGTTCCACAACACTGAAATGTCCTTTTCTAGTTCGATCAGGTATAAAATAATATTATCTGCAATCAGAGTCATCTTTTCTTGACTACCATACCAATAATATCCTTAAATTTCTGAGCTCCTTGTTTTCTTTGTCAGTGGATCTAAATACAGTTCAAATAACAAAGGGAAAACAGGACAACCCTGCCTGGTGTCTCTGCTCAAACAGAAATTATCAGAGAGGAACCAACCCACTTTAATTTGCACCTCGGATCCCTCATATATCCTCCTAATCAACCTTATAATTTTATCAAGGAATGCAAATACTTCCATTGCCCTGCTCTTAAAGTCCCAGCTTACTCTGTCAAATGCTTTCTCTGCATCAAGACCCATCAACAACAGTGGTATTTTCTTACATTCTGCTTCCCTTTGGATCATCAGTGCTCTGTTAATGTTATCAAATGTTTGCCTTCCCTCCACAAAACCACATTGATCCATATCTATGAGTTTTAGCATCACCTTTGCCATTCTTTTAGCCATTATAGACATAAACATTTTATGATCATGATTTAGGATTGAAATGGGCCTGTATGAAGCTGGATCTAATTGGTCTTTACCCTCTTTAGGTGTTGCAGCCTCCACCACTTTCTTCCAGAAAGATGGGGCTTCCCCTCCTCTTAAAATACTGTTAAACAAAACCTTCCAGATCTTCAACATTTTTTCCTCATGGCTTCCAAACTTTCCTATTGATTGGTTATATATCATTGTTTTTATCTCATCTCCTCCTGTCCTAGCTATTACTAATTGAGCCTCAACTCCCAGTGTTTTTGAGGTGTATACACCTCACATAAATTTAACTTCAAAAGCTACTGCATCTTTTTTGCTTCTCTTAGAAATGGCTAAAAGATTAGATAGTGAGGGCCATCCCCTAAAATTAATTATAGTTTTATTACCCTCCATTTCATATAATCATCATCAACCCCCTTTTTCCAATTTTTTGTACATGGGGTTGGGGTGTTGGGTTAACTGCCATCCTCTCCTCGATTCTGTGCCACACTCCTGCCGTCTTTGACACTCATGCCTGACAGTAACAGATCTTCTCTCACACAATCCATCCACCTATTTGCTGGAAACCCTTGTTTTCTCTTACGTTCTACCTGTCTGTCCCAAATCGTCTTCACCAGATTGTCTTATGCTTTTCTGCACGTACCCAAACCACCAGAATCTGTTCTCTTTGATCTTTTCTGCAATTGGAGTTACTTTGGCTTCTGCTGTTATGTCCTCATTTCTTCATCTGTCCCACAGTGTGCATCCTACCTCCCTTCTCTGGCACTTTATTTCTATCACCTCTAGCTTTCTCATCTGCTCTGCCTTTACTGCCCACGTTTCTGTCCCATACTGTAGTACTGGTCACACCACTGTTTTGTACACCTTAGTTTTCAGCTTCTTTGGCATTCTTCTGTCATACACTGCACCTGACACTCTATGGCAGAGGGCTGCAGCCCCTCTGATTCCCACATTGATTTCTTCATTCAGACTTCCCTTCTCTTCAACCACCCCTCCCAGATACTTGAAGCTATCAACCTGTTCCACTATCTTCCCTTCTACCTCATTTCTCAGCTTTTTCAGATTTCCCCAATTTGCTGCCATTACCACTGTGTTATCCATAGTTAGTTTCATCCCATGTACCTTCAGTTTTGCATTCCATTCCCCTATCCTTTGCTGAAGTTCTTGCTTAGAGTCTGTCTGTAATGCCACATCATCTGCATACAGCAACTTTGTTGATCTCTCTCATACATGGAACAATTCCTCTAGGAGGCACCCAGGTGGCATCCTCACACAGTACACAAACCAACTTAACTGACTGTCAACACTGGATCCTCCAAGAGTACTGAGTTTCTCACTCTTCATACAGAAAATGAGCCTAGTTACCCTGTGAAGGAATCTCATTTTTGTTACTGGTATGCATTTTCTTCATCTTCTCGGTCACTACTCAAAGTTCCTGACCATAAGTGAGACTGGGGAGGCAAACTACCATGTAAATTAAAGCTCTTGATTCAGCACCACAGTCTGGTATAATACCAGCAGCACTGTCACTGTTGCACCCATGTGCTGGTCAGTCTCCCAATCCCCTCTACCATCTCTCTTGAAGAAGATCCCAATATACATAAATTCCCCCAGATAGGTTAGCTGCTCCCCTCGCACATGCAATGGGTAGTTCACTTTTTGTCTGGGAAACAAACATGAGCTCTGTTTTAGAACTCCTGCTTATCCTCCCAGCCATTTCACACTCAGCAGTGCATTGCTACTGTGAGTGGTAGAGGTCTGTCACTTGGCTAAAATAACAGCATCATCTTCAAATAACAAAGATACTACCTTTGCACCCCCAAACTGGATACTTTCCAGATCTTTAATGGGGTCCCTACTATCCCGTCCATCAAAATCACTAACGGGAAGAGGTCATATGGCAACATCATCATCATCAGCCCTCTTTCTCCCATTTTTCCTGCATGGTGTAAGGTATTGTGTTAACTGTCTCTGACTCTCTCAATTCAATTCACTGGGACACTCCTGCCTTCTTCTCCACTCATGCCTGACTGTCGCAGATCTTCTTTCACACAATCTATCCACCTCCTTGCTGGATATCCTCACTTCCTCTTACCTTCTTCCTGTCTGTCCCAAATCTTTCTCATCAGATTGTCTTCTGCTTTTCTGCACATGTGTCCAAACCACTGTAATCTGTTCTTTTTGATCTTTTTTGCAATTGGAGCTACTTTGGCTTCTGCTCTTATATCCTCATTTCTTCATCTGTCCCACAGTGTGCATCCTACCACTGTTCTCAGGCACTTCATTTCCATAACCTCTAGCTTCTTCAACTGTTCTGCCTTTACTGCCCAGGTTTTTGTACCATACAGTAGTACTCCACTGTCTTGCACACCTTACTTTTCTTCTGTCATAGACTACACCTGACATCCTGTGCCAGTTGGCTACATCCCCTCTGATTCTAGCTTTGACCTCTTCATTCAGACTTCACTTCTCCTCAACCACCCCTCCCAGATACTTGAAGCTGTTTACCTGTTCCACTATCTTCCCTTCTATCTCTATTCTCAGCTTCTTCTGATTTCCCCAATTTGCTGTCATTACCACCATCTTATCTGTGCTTAGTTTCATCCCATATGCCTTCAGTTTTGCATTCCATTTTCCTGTCCTTTGCTGAAGTTCTAGCTCAGAGTCTGCCTGTAAGGCCACATCATCTGCATACAGCAACTTTGTTTATCTGTCCCCTCCAACCTGTTTGCTAATGTAGTCCATCACCAGTATGAACAGTAGTGGGCTCAAAGCTGAACACCAGTGTACACCCACTCCCACTGGGAACCCCTCTGTGAGGCCGAACACTGTTCGTACTTGAGTCATTGGGTCCTTGTACATAGCCTGCACTAATTCTACCAATGTTTCTGGGACTTAAAACCACCGCAGTGCTGCCCAGATCAGCTTTCTTGGGACCTTGTCATATGCTTTCTCCAAGTCTAGGAATGCCCAGTTGGACTCTCTCCTCATCTCTAGCTTCTTCTCAAGTATCTGCCTCACTGCAAACATTGGGTCAGTTGTGCTGCATCCTGATCTTAATCTAAACTGCTCAGTTCCTATCTTACGTTCTCCTACTCTGAGTATCCATTTATCAATCACCTTCTCCAGAACTTGCATGCAATATGATAGGAGTTTGATGTCTCTGTATTGCCCACAGATGTGGATGTCCCCTTTGTTCTTGTACACTGGCAAGAATATGCTTATTCTCCAGTCATCTTGGATACGCCTTTCTCTCCACACTGCTATTAGTACCATCAGGAGCCATTTTTCCCCCATCTCACCCAGCATCTTTATCATATTTGCTGTGACCTCATCTGAGCCAGCTGCTTTCTCTGACTTTATTTCCCTTAGTGCTGTTTTCACTTCTTTTAGGGTGGGCTCCTCTTCTCTCCTTGTAGGCTGTTTCTGGGGCAGTACAGCTTCAGTGGGGTTTTCTTCATTCAGAAGCTACTGAAATACTCCTTCCATCTGCCTTTGATGTCCTGTAGAACCTTCTACATAGGTTGTCTGATAATTCTCTACTACTTTTTTATAACCCCAAACATTCCCAGAGGTAGCTGTCTCTAAATACCTGAATAATTGATACCTGTAAGAGAAACTGTATAAGTTCAGATATTTTAGTCTTTCATAGTAACTTAAACTTTCACATCCATGGATACCATTGGTATATTTCCGCTGCACTCTTTCCAGGTTATTCATGCTTGTTTACTTGTAAGGTTTCCATATTCCTATTCTATACTCCAGCTGGTCTTTGCTGACTTAACTACAACCCATTATTATTCACCAATATGTATTCCACAGGTCTTCACTATTTATCATACAGAACTGATGTGCTGAAAATTCCAAACAAACAAGGAATTCAAAACAATATTGTTTGAGATAAGGCAGAGAAACACAGCATCATATTGCAATATTTCTTGCTAGCCATTCTCTGGATTGCATAGTCTTGAACATGTTCCCAGTTAAAAATATCCTACGATTATTTCAGCCCCCTCCCTCACTCATACTATACATACATGTGCCAAGTGGGGACAGTATACTGGGGATGGGGGAGCCCCCTTCTGTGCTTCCATATGTGTTTATCAAGTTATTTGTATGATTTAACAAACTATGTAGGTTCATGAATACTTGCAGTCTGTTTCCTGGGAGGAAAGGTCCCTCAAAATATAAATGGAAAAATCTGCATTTCTGCTTACACTTGCTGTCGTAACCTACTGTACCAATATACATGTATGCATATAGCTGCACAAGCCATAAAACAGTTTATCTAAGAAGTTAAACTACGAAAATAATCATAAAATATGATATAAAAGTTTGTACTTTATCTCACAGAAATGTGGTAGAAAAAGCCAGATATCAGTGTGTAGATTAATACCAATTTATTTACAAAATGCTCTGAAATAAACTGAAATTTAAACTTTAATCTTTGCCAGAACACTACATTGGTTAGAATCCATTTCTTTTTGCAAGAAAAACAGCTTCACAATTCGTTAAATGGATCAAAGTATTCCCAGTCTTTACGAAACCAAGCTAAAAGATAATGTTTATTATCACCACAGAGCTCCATGTGACAAACGTGAACAGTAAGACAGGAAGGAAGGAAGGGAGGGGGGCTACAAATGTAGCATCGTTTTTTTCCCTAAGTCACCACTTTTAGTTATTAATGAAAAACATTTTCCTGCAATACTGAACTCATTGACAGTCCTTAACAAAGTAAGATTTCCAAACAATTGTTTTGTAGTAACATTTCAGGTATATTTATGTTTTAACTTGTTTGTTTGTTTTTCATGTAGGAAGATTAGCAAATGAAAAGAAATGATGCACGCGTGTTTCATTTCCAGTTCTTATAAAACAAAGGACAATTATTTGATTATGCATACTCATGTTACAATTTGTTCAATGTTATCAGCTAATATGCCTCAAGGTGGTTACTAAGTGGCTACTAAATCAAAACATTCACCTTCCAAAAAATTGAATCTTTTGTCTCATATGCATTTTTTAGATTGCTCATTTCTATATAATGCCATAAGAATTACCTCAGTAACTTTTATGGCCATATCTCATACTTTGCTATGTTCTGAAACAAAGCAATTATGTATGAGCTATATAAAAGAGAAAAAAAAGACAACTGAATTTCTGAAACTATTACCCCTGAAGTACTGTTATATTGGCATTAACAGAAATACCACACATTGTATGAAATATTTTCACCCTCCCTCAATAAAACTGCAACCTGGTACACAATATGTGATTTAAAAGTGGGGTTCATAAAATAGATTGCAGGATACATATCCCTTATGCCAGTCTATACTATTCAACACTACTGGTGGAGTGACAGTGTGATTCATAAGGTTCCCTATTATGTGATCAAAACCTTAAGTTATCGACCAGCTAAAGGTCGATCACAAAATGTCGAAGTTTGATAATTGCGAACGGCTGTTTCCACACAGGAAAATGAGTCGTTTGGCCGTTCACGGATTTTGTTCTTTATCCGCTGTAGAGAAATTTTGGAGTTGGTATATTTAGTTGGGGGGGTGAGGGGGCAAAGCCCCCCACTTTATTTCTGTTTATGACTTTTTTTTTTATTTGGCCAACGGCATTGTTTCCCCTGTGTGGAAATGGCCGTTTTCGATATTAAGGGTTTGATATTTCGTGATCGACCTTTAGGTGTTCGATAACTTGAGTTTTCGATCATGTAATACAGACCCCATTCATAACATGTCTCATTCTTCATAATACATACTGATATATGGGATTAACAATGATTTTTGCTATGCAGTCAAGTACAGCAAAGTGGAATGCTTATGAGCCTTCCACTATGTAACCAATAATGCCTGTCAGTATGGAAACTATAGAGGGAGATAATGATCCACCCAGTAGTGTTAAAAGGCTGATGCCACAGGTAGAGGGTTGCACCTCTGGAAGGTTGTATTACTTCCCCTATAATGCACACACTAGGGAGCATTATTACATTTAGAAAACTGCCTTGGTGTTTGATTATTGTGAGTTTGTTAAATGCACAGTTTTGTAATTGTATAGGATTGTTTTATGCGTATATTAATGTTTCTGAGAAAAGTAATTTCCTTGTGCTGTATACGTGCTTTGGAACATGCTTTCTATTGTAAACTGTAGCTTTCAGGCTTTTCTTTAGTGCACTAGAGAATGGATTAATGAAGCACTAAATTTGGGATGTGCCATAAAGTGATGGATAAACTAAAACAGAGACATTGAACAAAATTACTATCACAAAACATACAAATAATATTTGACATAGCCAAACTAGACTGTAGTACAGTATATGTAATAAAGCTTCTTTCGAAGATATCACTACTGTAAGGATATGGGTCTAGCTTTTTTCATACCTCTCAACCTCTTAGCATAAGAAATCTGGACAAAGCCTAAAATAATGGGGGGACAAAAGCCCAAAATTAGACACAGATTTTATATATTGTTTTCATAAACTTAATAAGTTGCTGGAATAACAGGCTTTTACATTGGCATGCATTTTCTTAAGGATATGAAGTCTGAAAATCACACGTATATCATTATGTCAGTCCTCAGTGATTTGCCAGAAAACCACAACATTTATGAGGAACTGATTAAAATATGAGGCAAAAATCTAGACATTCTACAAAAATTTGAACAACTGAGAGGTATTCTTTTTTGAGTTTTGGGAATTTATTCAGACTGGGTTAGTGTCCAGTAACAGTATAAGAAACAAAATATCACCATAAAATGATGCATTTTGAAGTGGTCATGGTTTTCATTTTCAGACTGCAGAGTTTGATACATCTGAATAATAATGCAAATCAAAGATTGAATCCATGAATTCCACAGAAGCAGTTTGTATCAAGTGGTTCTGATCCCACAGAATAGTTATGAAGCCTCCTACAGCTCGACACTCAGGCTTTTAAGGTCTGTGAAGTATCAAAAAAGAAATGAGAATAGAGTCAAATTGCAAGGCTAGGCTAGACTTGTGCTCAGCAGATTAAGTCCATAACCTCGTGACTTTTTTTTTGGGGGGGGGCTGTAAACTGAACCCCTTTTATAGCTGTCACATGGCCTCAGAATGTGTAAAATTCAGTCTCCGCCTTTCGTCTCTATAAATACTGCTCCTGTATTTCAGATCATAATTGAAGATTCAGCCACTTCTTTTAGGAAGTTCATGAGTGATTCACTTCAATGGGAGGGGTAGAAAGGAAGAAATACTTCATAACGTCCCAGATTATTTTCCTTGTGTTATTATTTTTCTTGTGTTAGAAGATAACTCATTGTCCCACCTTTGGTGAAACTAAATCTCTTCCTGGACTGTATATGGCCTTTAATTTAAAATATACCTTATCTTTAACCAAGTAGTTCAAGACATCCTGGCAGAGAAGCACTATGGCTAATCTATAGTAGCAGTTATTTATTTACTTATCTACTTTTCTATTGGTCTATTTATCTATTGGTCTATCTACCTATCTATCTATCTATCTATCTATCTATCTATCTATCTATCTATCTGTCTATCTATCTATTTTTTAGTTGAGCAGATTAACCTAACTTGGCAAGAAAAGACCATTTTGATAGGTATTCAGAAGCCATTTAGCTGAAATATTGGTATGTCCTTAGGGGGTCATTTGTATTTATCCCATGGGCCTCCACTAGAGAAGGTTTAATGTATTACACAGAGAATACTTTAGCTTTGCTAGGTCTTTCTTGGACCTTTCAGTAAGTGGTTTGTCTGTATAACATTTTTGTCTTTTGGTCTGGATGTTTTATGTAAATAAAAATCCTGATTTGCTTTTGTCTACCCATCTCATTTTGCCATGATCTACTACCCATACCTTTGAACATTATAAGGGATGACAGGTGGGTACCTATGAATGAAAAATATTATAAATTAAAGCAGTGATCAGTGGTGAGCTTCTCTTATATTAGGAAAAAATAGGATGTGTTTTACTGAAGCAGAAATGAGAACTTCTACAGTGAAAATTTGTTTGCAAAGTGAATTAGGAAAAAACTATCATTACTAGTTTTTATTTTATTTTTTATTTTATTTATTTTTTTATTTTTTTTTGAGGGGGGTGGTTGTACCCATTACAATGTTTGTAGCAATGTTGAAAGTGCTATTTAATGTGGGCATGTCTGTGGTTTTACCTTGGCTGCAGGTGAGATTGAGAGAGATAAAGTTAAAGAGATAGCTGATGGTTTATTCATTCTCATTGTGCTACCATTTTATGTCCACATACACAGCAGAGCTTACTTTAGAGATCACTGTGCTTTACTTTAGCAGCCATAGCTCATTCCTCAAGGGTTATTAGAAAGTTTTTTCATGATGAGATCAAGCCAGTGATTGACTGAATGGCACAATTCATGTTATAATTATGCACTTCACGGTGAGATCAAGCCACTGATTGACTTAATAATGCAATCCATGATATATACAAAAACACTGCATGGTTATTCTATAAAATGCAACCATAAACAATGAGATCTGCATTGTGCAGTCTTGCAGAGTGTAAGGACAACTATAGGGATTAGCATTAATATATAATATGTGTGAGAATAAGAATGTTGCTGATTATACAGAAATACTCCATGTAAGCCCAGTTGTATGCTCCATTTAATAGGGCCAGTCAGCTCACATACCAGGAGATGCCATTATGCCAGCAGAATGGCCTAATAATATATGCACTGCATAGGCAGCCACCACTATGCAGTGACGGTCCTTGGCAATCTAAATCATTTAGCATATGTTGTGCTTTCCAGCTGAGTCAGTATACATGAATCCCAGCTCTATACTGTCTCTGTCAACTCCCCCAACAATTGTTAATCCACTTCAGGTATGACAACAAAAACAGCTGATGGTTTTACTGTTAACTGGTGATGGGTAACGTGTAGGTTGTAATGTTACTAAAATCAGAGTAGAACACAGAGCGTACAGCTAATCACAAAAACATAAATGTAACTTCTGTGTGACTCACTGCACTGCAAAATACTCAAGAAACATCATATTCATAGCCATTTTATTGGCATACACGTCATGGGCAATATCACTGTGTTTTTGTAGACTTAGAGAAAGCATATGACAGGGTGCCTAGAGAGGAGTTGTGGTATTGTATGAGGAAGTCGGGAGTGTCAGAGATGTATGTAAGACTGGTACAGGATATGTACGAGGGTAGTGTGACAGCAGTGAGGTCTGCAGTGGGAGTGACGGATGCGTTTAAGGTGGAGGTGGGATTACATCAAGGATCAGCTATGAGCCCTTTCTTATTTGCAATGGTGATGGACAGGTTGACAGACAAAATCAGACAGGAGTCCCCGTGGACTATGATGTTTGCAGATGACATTGTAATCTGTAGTGAGAGTAGGGAACAGGTGGAGACAACCCTGGAGAGATGGAGATATGCTCTAGAGAGAAGAGGAATGAAGGTCAGCAGGACTAAGACAGAATATATGTGTGTGAATGAGAGGGAGGATAGAGGAATGGTGAGGATGCAAGGAGTAGAGGTGGTGAAGGTGGATGAGTTTAAATACTTGGGATCAATAGTTCAGAGTAATGGTGAGTGTGGAAGAGAGGTGAAGAAGAGAGTACAGGCAGGATGGAGTGGGTGGAGAAGAGTGTCAGGAGTGATTTGTGACAGACGAGTACCAGTAAGAGTGAAAGGGAAGGTCTACAAGAGGGTAGTGAGACCAGCTATGTTATATGGGTTGGAGACAGTGGCATTGACAAAAAGGCAGGAGTTTAAGCTGGATGTGGCAGAGTTAAAGATGTTAAGATTTGCACTAGGTGTGACAAGGTTGGACAGGATTAGGAATAAGTATATTAGAGGATCAGCCCAGGTTGGAAGGTTTGGAGACAAAGCCAGAGAGGCAAGATTATGCTGCTTTGGACATGTGCTGAGGAGGGATGCTGAGTGTATTGGGAAAAAGATGCTAAGGATGAAGCTATCAGGTAACAGGAAAAGAGGAAGGCCTAAGATAAGGTTTATGGATGTGGTGAGAGAGGACATGCAGGTGGTTGGTGTGACAGAGCAAGATGCAGAGGACAGGAAGAAATGCAAACAGATGATCCGCTGTGGCGACCCCTAACAGGAACAGCCGAAAGAAGATGATGATGATATATATATATATATATATATATATATATATATATATATATATATATATACTGGGTTGTGAAAAATGGTTTTGTACTATCCCAGGATGAACCTATTAATGATCCACCTGGATCAGCAGGCCTGGTTAACAAATGAAAATAAATGAATAAAATAACTAAATAAGCATTATGTAGGAGCGATCGCTCACAGTTTTCCAGTGCTTCAGCATCAATTTGCTGCCCTATTAGTGGTCATACCCAGAAAATGTCACATTTTCTTTTCTTTTTTGAAACAATTTTATTTGTTCATCACATTATTCTTTTGCAACATGACTTCACATACGTTAATAATTATGGAAATGAAAAATCTCACTAACACTCTCAATTATATATATATATATATATATATATATATGAAAAATCTCACTAACACTCTCCAATATATATATATATATATATATATATATATATATATATATATATATATATATATATATATATATGTGTGTGGAGAGAAAGAGAGAGAGAGAGACACACACACACACACACACACACACACACACATATTATCAAAGTTGCAGTTTCCAATATGTCTGCTCTTCACTCTTGTGCATTATAACATGCTCATATATTTTTCAGTTCCTACTACCCTACTTTGTAGCCATCTAATTGAGCATTATTGTGCACATTTTGCTCCCAAACACACCATTTATTTTTATGAAATTTACTTCCTCCATCTTTTAATGATCCTGTCTTTAAATCTTCTATTCCATTTACAATAGTAACTGCTTCATTTACAACTGGTTTAATATTTGATTTCCACTTTTGTGAAATTACTTTTTTCCTGCTAGTAACATTAAATTTGATCAGGTCATATTACATTTCAGCAGTTCTGAACCTAGATGCCAACTCAATAGCATCTTCTTCTTATTTAATACAATATGTTCCCCAACAGCTGTGTCAAGATATTCTGTAGGGAGATCATAAACTCTGTTAACTCCACACATTTCCAAACAATGTGTTCCTAATTTCCCTCTTATTCTCCTCACATCTCCAACATCTGCTCTGCACTTGAGGGAAAATCCTCTGAAGTTTGCTCACACAAAAGTGCCTGTGTAAACTCTTCATTGCAAACCCCCTAAATCTACACTGTAACCTAGAATCCTTGGAGGTTTATTGCAGTATTCTTTTCTAATGTGTCATTCTAACCATCCCTCTGTTTTTAATCTCTTCAGATTGGTTCTTATAGTTATCACTCAATACTTTTTGTTATAAAAATGTGATTGTGTATCTTTTAATTTATTCTGATGAAGTGCAAGTACCAGGAAAGCGCTAAAGTGTTTTAATAAATAGTGAGTTCTGTTGCAGTTCGTTCCAGCTTCTTTTCACTTTTGTTACAATTTTATATACCTTAATAAGTATCCCTTACTTAATAGCATCTCGTGTTCCTGGTTCGTCTTGAAAACCCTACCACAACTGATATTTCACTCAATGCCCCCCACCTCGCCTTGTCTATATTCATCCAGCAGTCCCTAATGTGAAAGACAGTCTCTGACTTGCAGTTCACATGCCTGCTTGGCTTCTTCCCACTTTGTCACTTTCACCTCCAACATAGTTGCTTCCAGTAGAATAGCTCCTTTGTTAGTTTTCTCTAGTTATTTCATGCCATTTTGTCCTGTTTTCTGTTTCCTTAATTTTATGTATTTCTACTGGCAACATCTCCTTTCTCCACTCTTTTACTGGTTTAGCATTTATCAGTTTTGTTGTCCTTTTTAACCCAAATACTCCACTTGTTCATGCCCCTTTAAATGTATTTTTTAAGTAATTCACGTGTAGGCACATTATTTACTGCTATAGCCTTTGTTTTCCTTTCATTTAATTTATATCCCCAAAATACTCAAAACTATCTTAAAGTATCTCAGAGCAAATTGATGTTATATTCAGGATTTGCTAAAAACAGGATAATATCATACATAAACAGAATTAAATTATTTTGGCTACTATACAAATTATACCTCCGAATTTGTGATTCATTTTTATTTTTGACTAGGGGTTCCAAGTATATAGCAAACAGGAGAGGGGGAAGAGAGCATGCTTGCTGCATTCCTCTACTCGAATTTGGCTAATCAGAAAGGACTTTTCTCACCTTTATATTAGCCTCCATATGTCATCTTTGTTAACTCAATTATACTGTTTGGGAGTGTAAATAGTAACATTGCACTGCTAATGAATTCCCAACCTATCTTATCAAACTATTTCTCTGCATCCAAACTTATAATAATAGTGAAGTTTTTTTTTTTTTTTTTTTTTATGATTTCCTCTGGATCATCATTGTTCTATTAATTTTATTTAATGTCCAAAAACAAGGAGCGTAAAGAGGCAACCACCAGTCTTTCAATAATCCAGTCTCGCTGTAAAAGTATATAAAAAGTATTTTATTACGTGCACTAGGTAAGCGCTTTCACTAACCGTTTCATCAGACCTTAAAAACTATTAAAGACACAAACAGTTGCTTAAATAATAAGCACGTGATACAAAAACAATTATTCAATCAACTTTTTAAACTTTCTTAAAAACATACGCTTCTTTATAAAAACCTCATGCCACAGACTTCAAAAAACTAGCTCATCGTACATCCACCTAACAAATATTAATGCCTTGTGCACATGTTCGCCCCAAGATGGCTAATTACATGAAATACTACAATATTGCATAAATAATATAAACATACTTCTCCTTCAGGCAAAAATACAAACTTCATAGTGAGCTAATAAATTCAACAATGACCTATATTCATATCCTTAAATCAAAAAAACATTTGAAATAAGTACAATTACTAGTGCTAACCTATATAACATTATTACATTATAAATTGTGATTAATAAATTACTAAAGCAACGTTAATAAATGCAGCACAACACAGAATAACCACCCTCTTGTCATAATATGCTTGAAGAATACAGAAGGAAAACGTATACAATGCAAGGTATTGTTGCAGCCTTATACTATGTAAAACGCTGCGGAATTTATATGGATCATGAAAACAATGGACTGTATACAAACAATTACTATCCAAAACAAATATATAACCATTTATAACAATGTCATTAAACATATAATGGGATAATCTAACCAGTGATATTAATACTACCAGACCCTATTATACATGAACAATCTAGGCAATCTAGAAATGTGCAGAAGCTAGTTAGTAGAATATGAGGGGCCCAGATAGAAATAATATAAATAGTAATAGTAATAGTTATTTAAAACTTGGTCAGTTTGACATAAGCAAATACACAGCAAAAACCTTATTCTTATGTAGTAAAAACATGTCTGGACCTTAAAATGGGTTTAATTGAGGCCCTTTCATTAAGGCCCTTACCCTTATCTGCCCTCATTCTCATGATCCAATTAACTTCCTTCTTCTCTGTGATCCACTTAAATGCAGTCATGATTGAGTAAAATCATCCCAAATGCAAACGACATTCGGAACTTAAAAAAGTTACAAAAAAGTATTTTTGAAGGTGGCAACCCCCTGTATTGCTGTTGGGGACTGCACCCACATGCCCCACTGCTTAGATATATATATATATATATATATACATATATATATATATATATATATATATATATATATATATATATATATATATATATATATACCAACTCTGAGGTTATATTAACATGGGAAATGGGGGAATTCACAGTATACAGGCAATTCATTCTCTGGGGAAAAGCTGGCCAGTCACAAACTAGTGATCATACAAATTAGTGCTCATCACTAGTGTTTTAAAAACAAGCCTGGCTTCCAAAGTGTTTCCATTATTTCTTTATGATTCTTTGTTAACCTTCTTATCATAGGGGTCCCTGAGTTTTGCTCTGTACTTTCTCTTGCCTAAGTCTTTCTGTTACAGAGTTCTGTGCTGTTGGGATTATTATAAAAAATGTTTAACCAGTAATTTCTTAAACTCACTCATTTTCCTTTAACATTGTGCAATGGGTCCTCTTCATGATCCATAAGCCTCTCCTATTCTGCAAAATTTTATCTTTTGCCAATCCTGTGCTATTTAGCCCCTCAGGATTGATTTCTATATGCTCTAATAACTCCGACATTTTGCCCATTGTTCATTTCTAAAATTCCTCTCTACTAATAAATATTTCTTTTACTTTAGTTCCTTATATCTTTATCTTAGCTGTTATAGATGGATGTCTGGAAATCATTATTGGATGGGTTGCAAAGCTTTCAAAGAGTTTTGTGTGTTTCTCTGATACAAAGTTCCTGTTCAGGCTAGCCTAGTTATTATATCATACAAAATAATATGTAAACTCCATCCAAATATATGCTAGTGAAATTATATCCTCCACATAACTCTCAACCTCTTAGCCTAAGAAATCTGGACAAAGTCAAAAATAATGGGGGGGAGGGGCAAAGGCCCAAAAAATAGGGACAAATTTTAAATATTACTCTTACAAACTTAAAAAGTTGCTAGAATAAAAAGGTTGTGTGTTAGCATGTATTTTCTGAAGGATATGACTAAAGAAACCAGAATGACTGTCATTACTTAGTGACATCATTCCTCAATGATTTGTCAGAAAACTACAAATTCTATGAGTAACAGACTAGAAATATGAGCCTCAAATCTGGACATTCTGTGAAAATCTGGACAGTTGAGAGGTGTGATCCTCCGTACCAAATAGTTTCATGTAGTGCTGCAAAACTCTACCTTTTCTAGTTATTGTTTCGTTCCTAGAATCTCCTGACACATCCTGACTGCTGCATACTCAATTCCAGTCACTGTCCTCTAAATAAAATGTCCTGTTAAAAAATTTATTATTTCTCGAAAAATTCTTCTAAGCTCCATAACTGCAGTCTTAAAAGGAATATAGATAGATGGCAAGTTAAACCTATTTCCTTGAAAATATCCCCTACTTGCTACATATCTTCTATTATTGAGCCTTTTCCTCTTCTACCACAATTGGCATCCCTCTTCCTATCCATATAATAACAGTCATTTTCTTTGTCCCTAATATTCTGCAGAATATACATGCTGAAATCTTAAAATTCATTGTCTGAATATCTCCTAATTGATATATTAATTATCCTGAGTAAATAAGTTCAGCTCTGTCAGTTTCTACTAGACCAGCCCTGCACCTGTAATCTGTTTCCCAAAACCAGCACATCTGATCATGGAAAAATCCAGGTGATGCTTTTACATTACATTGCAAAACTACCATTTATATTACACTTTTCAAATTTATTAATTTTTTCTTTCATTTGTAACATTTTTAACTTGAAGAAATGAAGAAAATCACTACTGTTGACTTGATCTGCATTCTTTAGTCTATTCTTCTAACCTTACACTTATCAAGAAAAGTTCCCAACGAAACATTATATAAGCAATTCCAGACACACTCATAACCCCAACAATGTTTCTAGCAGCTACAGAACACAAGCATTGTTTTACCATTGCTCTGTTCCAGAAAAATATCAAGTTTTTAAACAATGGTTACAAGGTACAAGTTGGTATAGCATATGCTAAGTACAAGCTTACTGGCCTGTAGATTGTATACCCACTTTGCTGCAAACATTATCATCCTGCTCTGAACCAGACATCTTATTTGCTTTTTGATGTGCCATGTTGTATTGCTTTTCAGAGAAATGGCACACAAAAAAGGTAATTGTGCTTTGTAGAAGATTAAGCATGAAACTGTACTTTGCAGAAAAGCTCTTTCTGTTATTCATTTGTAACAGAAGGGAAAAGTACTCTGAAGTATGGAATATCCCAGGACATATTTCTGAGTATTATACTGGACTCTGATGCAAGTTAGTGACTAGCAGAGACTTGCAACTAGGCCATGTCTTTGCCTAGGTGTTGCTGGCTTGAGCTTAGATAACTGGAAGAGGATGCTGGAGGAGTAGAGAGTTAGGGCCATCTATACAGGTTAGGATAGGCCTGTTTGATTTTGGGTAGGTAGATGGAATGTCTGTCCTTTTGTAGCAGTGTGCTTTGATCAGAGATTGTGAGTAGTGCAAAGACTTGTAAGAAAAGAAACATGATTGAGGCCAAATAGTGAGGCAGTAGATACTGAGGCACATATCTATCAGCTGTCACACATTATAAGGTACATGTCACGTTTTTGTTATAACATAATTCATACTATAGAGGAAGGTAGTTTTACACACTGAACAATGATATTTTAAAGCTATGTGCATAATTATCAGTGATGGTGTCTCTGAAAAACATGTAGAGGATTAAGGGATATGGAATTTTTTTAAGTACAGATGTAGCAAAGATGCCAGCAATGAAACAGTTAAAACAATTTTATACAATAAGAAGGGACATTTAAAGCTAAATTAATAATTAACATTGATGATCTATATGAAAAAATATGCACAGAGTGAAAGCATAGGTAATTGATTGTTTTTCAGCAGCGAATAGCAAAGATCTGTGAATGAAACTGTTTTCAGACACATGCACATTCATCAGGGGTCAGTGTTTCATAAAGTATTACTTCCTGTCAGAGAAACATGGGTAGATCGAATGCTGACATAATCGAAACTCAAATTACAGAGATGACAAGATCGCAAACTCATAACACTGACAGTGTATTATGTTGAACCTTGTAAGCTGCTCCATTTAAACACTTCAATTAAGATGAAAATGTAACGTTTTCAATGTTTTGGAATAGAGATCGTGGAATAGTGAGGATCAGGAAATTTATCCTTTTCTCCACTGTAGCACAGTCTCAGAGTTGGTATATGTTATTTGCAGGTGGGGGTGGGGCACAGTCCTCCACATGGGAGGTGCAGGGGGGCTTGTCCCCCCTGCAAAAACATTGAAAATGTTACATTTTTATTTTAATTGAAGTGTTTAAATGGAGCAGCTGTTTTTGTCATTGCTCCACAATCCCCATTGAACACCTCCTATCGGTGTTTGACATGTGCAGTACATGTTTTGTTTTTACAAGGTTCTACATAATACAGTTTTGTTGTTGTGAGTTTATGATCTTGATGTCTTGGTAATTTTCATTTTGATTATGTGAGCATTTGATCTACTGAAGTAGATATGCATATATATATATATATATATATATATATATATATATATATATTTGGGAGGTGTGGGGCTATCTCCCCTCCACCCCACATCAAGAGGAGCAGAAGTTTAAAGGAGAAGATTGATGTCCAAGATTTGCACTTCTCCTGGGTTTCGGTGTTTTTTTCAGCTTGTCAGTGCTCAGTCAATTTAATTAAAAATACATATTAGAACTGTAGAGGAAAGAGGGCCTGCAGTATCTTCATATGGTCAAGGAGGTCATCCACCTCTTCCCAGCCACTTTTCTCTCCATCATATATTAGTTTATTGAACAGCCATTAGGGCTAGAGAAAGATATATTCCAATTTCAATGATTCTGCAAAAAATGTAAAGCTGCAAAGAAGGAAACAAATAGTTTTAGTTTAAATAAAAAAGGGGTTATTGTAAACTTCAGTTGTATGCTCAAGGATATCTAGGTGATGAAGTGAAGTTTTTAAAGTGCATATGGTTTTATATGGCAGTGAGTGATTCATATGTCCTTGTCAGTTAAATTAAAATGTAGCATGTTGTTCTGCTGTTATGAGGTAGTACGTTATGTAATACAATGATGTACTGAGTTTTAATGGAGAAATATTCTTGAATGGGGATCTTTTCAGAAGGGATAGTTTATATACCAGTGTCAGACTTACCTGTAATACATATAGTTATATCTAATGTACTCCCTAATATATTCCTTTCTAAAGCATCAGGCATTAACTAAGATAATCAGGATAACTACAGTATTGCAGTTGCATTTTTTGTAAAGAGGGCTTGAAGCTTTGGAATGGGTGACAGCCTTTAGGGCAGGTGGAGGAGAAGCAATAAAACAGTTATTTGCCATCTTATTGTTATTACTTATTATATGGGTGCATGCCTTTGCCACTGACCCTGTTTCTTCTATAGTTGATTTTCACAGAGTTGTGGAAGGGAATATTATTCTAGGGGCTATGGAGATATATATATTTTTTTAATTATGCAAGGGGATTGATACTGGAAAGGGGATGGACTGCCCTTAAGATGTATAGTGACATCTCGTACATACCACAACACAGTCTGTTGTGAATGCAAAATATCTACCCCAAACTAATTTGCCTCCACCCACTAAGACTAAGCAGCATGCATGTAGCTACAGAATCACCAGAATTACCTCCACTGTCCTCTACAGGCTGTCATATTATGGCTAAAACCCATACCCTCTCCCACATGAAGAAAAGCTAGAATCAGCTACTTTATCCTCTTTCTGCTCATCTGGCCTTTCACCACCTTTTTATTTTCTTGTCATCGGTGGCACAACTAAATGACTATGCTAGCAGGCCACCCTAACACATACCATCTTGACTGGTTCAAATGTGTGTTTTCTAAAGGATAGTGTAAAAGTATCAGTTGAGAGAACGGGAAGGCAGAGAAAAACTAAATGGAGCAATGATGACATAAGTTAGGCTTTTGCTGGATGTGCAGTCACATAATACATCAGTGTAGACTTGACAGCTAACAGATAATTAAGATTGAGGGTCTAGGGGATTGGTTCAAAGTGGAAATAGCAACCAGGTTTTTAGTCAGATACCAAGAAGAGATAAAGAGAGGGCCAAGATAATAATGCAGAAATAGTAATGATACAAGGCAAATAATTATGACCAATCAAGGTCCATAGTTTAGACTTTGAGAAAATATTGCATATATTGTGCATAAGCTCAGACCTGTGACCAAGGTATGTATGGCTACTTGATAATAACAACTCCTGCAGTTTCTTACTTTCTGTATTTTGTACCGTGGCTTAAATTTAAGTGAATATTTCACTGAATTTAATGTTCATTATTTCACAAGTTTTATCTTACCCACTGTTCTTTTTTCAGTTTTTGACAATACAAATTATCAACCTGCTACCCTGTTAAAAAAAAGATGAGTGAATAAAGTACGGGTCTATGTCCTACAAAGCATATCACATTCTCAGACCTAGTGGAGATACTCACCTTCCAACCTAGCACCTTACTCATGGGGGGCTTTAATTACCTCTCTATAGACTGGAAATCCTACACAGCCTCAAATATACAGCACAGAGATTCCTGGACTTTGTAAATACATACACCCTTGATCAATTAGTGCATACACCCACAAGAGGTTCCAAAATACTGGAGCTCGTACTCACAAGTATGGAAGAACACTTCACCCCCCTATGTCATCTCATGCCAGGTAAGGTCCGATCATAAAGCGCTTTTCAAATTAAAATCAACTCAGTAACCCTAGTAAACCCAGTAACAGTAAGGAACTATTCCAAGGCAAACTACATTTTATTAAGTGATAGTATGTCAAAATGAAATGCCCTTCCAAATCCAGAGAACACAGCAGCCTATGCTGAATTCTTCACAGAAACTCTGTATAGCTATGTCAGTGGCTGTGCAGAGACTGCTGTACCGTGCAATAGTAAGCCAAAAACTAACTTCAAGAACAAGCCAGCCTGGTGGAATCCCAAGTTAAACAGGTTATGCAACAAAAGGAAAACATCATGGCTAAAATCAGGAAGTGTAACTCCCATAAAGATAAGAACTCTTTCATCAAATTAAACAGGCAACTAAGAGGGCTAATTAAGTCCAATAAATCCAATTCTGAGGTCAAGATAGCCTTCCAGGCAAAAGACAACCATAAGGCCTTCTTCAGCTATATCAGAAACCTGAAAAGCAGCTCACAGCAGTGTGCTGATCTGGTGGCTAATGGTGCCACATTCACTGAGCTGGGCAATATATCGAATCTGCTGGCTGACAAATTCAGTTCCAGCTTTACTCCCCAGCCAACCCCAGCCAACCCCAAGAAATACCTTCAACATAATCCCTCCAACTATAACAAGAGAGCATGTCATGGCTGCACTTACTAAGGCCAAGAACACAGCCTCAGCATGCCCAGATAATATCATGGAATGCCTCCTGAACAGCCTTAAATATGACCTATCAGGGCCACTGGAGTTGCTATTTGACTATAGTTTCAAAACAGGATTCATGCCATGAGAATAGGACTGCAATGGCCATCCCTCTTCACAATGGTAAACCATCAACAGATCCCAGAAACTACTGGTCCATTAGTCTGACTAGTCTTATGTGCGAAGCCATGAAAGAATTATGGAGATGATCAACAAAGACATAGGAGCCCTTCAAGCACTGGATCCATCCCAGTTTGGCTTTGTCAAAGAAAGGTCATGACTACAGAACCTGGTGGACTTCTTTGAGAAGCTCACCAAGGCAATGTATGAGGGTAAAACAGTGCATACTGCCTACCCTAATCTGGAGGCAATGGATAAGGATAAAACACCATATACTGCCTACCCTAACCTGGCTAAGGCATTTGATACAATACCCCACTCAGGTATTTTTAACAAGCTTACAGAATTAGGCATAAACTCTTATATAACACACTGGACTGCCAACTGGCTCACAGATAGGACCCAGGAAGTTAAGACTGGTGAAACTACAAAGAAGCAGGTCACCAGTGGTTTTCCACAGGGCTTCATGTTGGGCCCACTCCTGTTTGGCATCTACTTCTTGGAACTCAAGGCTAATATCAAACTGGGAGTAGTCATAGAATCCCCTGAAGATGCAAACATCTTACAAGAGGCTCTAACACAGACAAATCACTGATGCCAAAGCCATCGCTTAGAACTTAATGCCAAGAAAGGCATTATAGTACCTTTTGGGAAGTTGGCCACCCCAGGAAAACACATCATAGACAAACCACCCCTAAGAGTTGAGCCTCTAGGCAGGGATCTGAGAACACATGTGGGCTGTAACCTGGACTTTGACCAACATTTGTCAAGGTAGTAAGAAAATCCTTCTATGTTGCTCAAGTTCTAACTAAGGGCATAGCATCTTGGTCCATGGAAGTCATTGTACTTCTACACACAGACTCATCAGACCTGCCCCCTTCAGTACGTACCCAACCAGACACATGCAGTAATTGGAAAGTCCACAAAGCTTCCTTACAAAAAAGAATATGGGGCATAAACAAAATGTCGTATACAGATCACTTCAAAGCCCTATCTCTCTATGCAGTTTCCTACAGACTGCTGAGAGGCGATCCATGTCTGACATACAAGGAATCCCTGGACCCTGCTTTGATGAAACGTTTCCCCCACCCACCTTCCAAGTTCTTGTTGTGGTCTTTTTGTCTTGGTGGCTTTGAGTTGCCCACCTCTGGTATAAAGTTGATACTGGACACTCCCCCCCCAGTCACATTACATCAGCTCACTCCACTGTTAGTAGTGAGAACTTAGCAAAGCCCCACCCCTTTAGCTTCTGCATATTGAATTATCTCATTATCTTCTGCCTCACTTAAAAAAAAAAAACTGTTTCCTATCTTTCCTGGAACTAGTGTAGTCTCCAGATACAGATTTGTTGTATCCAGGACTTTTTGTAAGCTTCTGAGTGGTGCTCTTCAATTTTTCCCTTAGATCTGCTAGTTTTCTGCTCTCCTGCACTTTTATTAGCTTATTAGTCTAGCACTTTACCAGACTTCTTGTAGCAATTATTGTAGCACACAACAGTGCTACCAGCACTAAACATTCTACAAGGAAACAGCTCCAGCACTTATTATTAATGCCCACCCCTCCAGGCATGTCTAAAGTTTAGGTCCCTGTGCTTTCTCCTATTAGCCTGGTGAGCTTGGGCATCCTGAGGCAATGTAGCAACTGCCTCATGTACACTGACAACTCTCTCCTCTTACCTCCCAACACTCAGACTTGCGAGATGCACTTATATATCCAAATTGGAAGCCATGCACTCTGCGGCCAAGACCGGAATAGCTGGTCTAGAGGAGAAGGTCAACACTTGCACCACAATACATGGAACACATAGCCCTTCAGAACACACACCAGCACTGCCTTCACATAAAAACACAAACCACACACCCACCTTCGTGGAGGCTCTCAATAAAAATCTACACAAACAGAAGAGACCTCCAAGGCAGAAATGCACTCGACCACCACAACACAACACTAATCATGAGACACATAACTCTCCTAAACAGTGTGCCACTCAAACAAAGCCACAAAGGCAAAACAGCATGCCCAACACACTAGTCATAGGTGACTCGATAGTGTTGCACACTGATGTCCCACTCACTAGGTTGAATAAGGAGAAAGTAACAGTCAGCTGCCTGTCAGGTGCCATGATCTGCCACATAATGCACACACTCAGGTCCCTCAACAACAGGTACAAATATGACTCTGTCATTGTACATGTGGGTGTGAATGACCTGAGATGTACCTCCCTGGACTACATGAAAAGAGACATGGAGGAGCTCTTGGATTATGTAGCCCAGACGGGTATGACTCTAGCTCCTACCATCACCCAGAATGATACCACAGTACAAGCAGAAAATGACTGATTTCAACAATTGGCTAAGTTTCTGGTGTCATTCTAAGGGGATCCAGTATCTGTCTGCCTGGAATGACATGATTGACAGACCTAGATGCTTTGTCAGAGATAGCCTGCACCTGTCACCCCTGGGCTTCTGGATACTGGCCAAGGCTCTTGCCACCCCTACAGTGCCTTTTTTAGGTGGTGTTCCAAAGACCAAATTACCACCATAACAGCTACAAACAAATGCAATCTGAGGGTCATGCTGCTGAACGCTAGAAGTCTAAATCTCAAAATGCACTCACTTGAAGCACTCCTTAAAATGGAGAACATCGACATTTGTGCTGTAACAGAGACCTGGTACAAGGCAGCAGATAGCACCCCTGCACTACCAGGCAATAACTCATTCCATACCTTTCGGCCCCAGAACTTCGTCCGAAGTTCCAAAGGGGGTGGTGTTTCCATATTCATAAAGGATACACACACCTCCAGACTGGTACCCAACATGACGCATCAGAGATACTTCAGGTGCAGCTAACATTGGGTAAGACAGGAATTCAGGTTGTAGCCTGCTATAGGTCCCCAAACATGGCCCAGGTCTCACACTCCACATTCCTAAGCACCCTGGAAAATATTAGGGTCCAACCTAACACTCTCAAACTGGGTGACTTCAACTACCCCTCTATTAACTGGGAAGACTACTCATGTACCAATACACTTGGCCAACGTTTCCTGGAATTCATTAATTCCAATGCCCTGGACCAGCTCATTCTTACCCCCACTAGAGGTAGCAACATCCTTGACCTGGTCATTACTAACATGGGTGACCATTGCTCTGTACCAATAGTCAACTTCTCCCTGGTTTGATCCAACCACAAACTAATCACCTTGGAAATCCACCCCCCCCCCCCCCAAAGGTAACCACCATGAAAAACTTCTCCAAAGCTAACTTTGGGCTCCTAAAAACAGAGGTGGCTAACTTCACAGCACCCATGCAACTGACTTGCATGACTGCCGAATCATACACTAATGCCCTGTACAAACACATACACAAATGCATGGATCTAGCCATACCCAATAGAACCAAGATGCTCTCCTCTAAAAACAAGGAGGCCAATCTGGTGGTTGGCTGCCATAAACAAACTCTACAACAGAAGGAGGAAACTGATGAGAAATAAGGTGAAGTTCCAAGACTGGAAAAACACCCTTATCAGCCTTAACAAAAAGTTGAGATTCCTCATCAAATCCTCTAAAGCTAGCTATGAAACCAGAATTGCAGCAGATAGTAAAGACAACCACAAGGCCTTCTATAGTTATGTAAAGAATCTCCGTGGCAATACCCAGATTTGCTTAGAGCTGTTGCACAATGGTACCTCCTATACCGAGTCAACAGATATTGCCAATATACTGGCCAATAGATTCAGTGCCAACTTTACCCCCTCTCCCCCACCAAGGGACCAATCACAATATCAGTAGATTGCCAGGCACCCAGTATTACTGCTGCACAGGTTAAAACAGCACTGTCCAAGGCCAAGAATACAGCTTCTATGTGACCTGACAATATCCCTGGCTGTGTTCTACATGAACTACAGAGTGAACTGGCACCTCACCTGTGTGCCCTGTTCAATAACAGCCTCACCTCAGGCTTTGTCCCTACCAAATGGTGCACTGCTACAGTCATCCCTCTCCACAAAGGAGGAGTGACTACAGACCCTGGAAACTATCGCCCCATTAGCCTGACAAGTCTGATATACAAAGCTATGGAATGCATCATCATGGACCTAATAAACAAAGATATAGGAAACTTCCAAACTCTGGATCCCACACAGTTTGGTTTTGTGAAGGGTAGATCATGCCTGCTCAACCTGGTCGACTTCTTTGAGTCAATCATCAGAGCTGTGGCTGAAGGCAAGGTGGTTCATACAGCCTACCTTGATCTGGCCAAGGCCTTTGATACCATTCCCCACTCAGGAATCATAGAAAAACTCACTAAGCTAGGCATCAACCCTATCACTAAGTGGGTTGCAAAGTGTCTCACAGATAGAACCCACAGTGTGAAAGTAGCTGACTCCAAGTCCGACTGTTGACCAGTCACGAGTGGAGTCCCACAGGGTTCAGTCCTGGGTCCTCTCCTGTTTGGTATCTACTTCTCTGAAGTCCAGGCCAGCACGAAAGGACTCTGGCTGACAAAGTTCACATACGATTGCAAGTTGGGAGCCATAATTAACTCCCCAAGTGATGTTGACATCCTACAGAAAGGTCTCACTGAGACCAATGGCTGGTGTCAGAACCATGGTCTTAAGCTCAATGCCAAAAAATGTGTTGCCATTCCCTTTGGGAAAACCCCAGTTCCCATGAATTACCACATTGATAGTAGTCCACTGAACACTGAAGGCACCATAAGAGATATGGGAACACAGGTTGACAGCAACCTCTCTTTTGACCACCACATTGCCACTGTGGTCAGAAAGTCCTTCTATGTGGCACATCTCATTGTTAAGGGTTTTGCATCCAGGAAGAAAGAGCTCATTGTCTCCCTCTACTCTCCCCTCATTAGGTCAATCATCGAGTACAATGCCCCATTTGGCATGTACCGCACTAGATACCTGCAACAACTGGAGAGGCTGCAAAAATACCTCACAAAGAAGATCTTAGGTCTTAAACACTTGTCTTATATGGACAGACTCAAAAAACGCCAACTATTCTCTGTCTCATATTTCCTAGTTTAGAAGCAATTTCTGCTTGACTTACAAAGACATTTCTGACCCAGCTCTGTTAGAAGTGCTACATCTAAAGAAATCCTAATCCCTCCGCACTACACACTCCAGAGACCTTAACCTCATTACCACAATCAACAGAACAAGCTGGAGGGACAGGTTCATAACCCAGAGACTGCCCATGCTATGGAATAGACTTCCCATACATGTCAAGCGGAGTGCCTCACTAGCCCTCTTCAAGAGAAATCGTGATGACTGGATGGGAAATAGAAAATTCACCCTGGGGATCACTCCACTGGCTCTGCTTGACAGAGGCACTGGGAACTAAGGTCGGGCAGCACGATGTCAGGGTACTCTATGGGCTAGTCTTGTAAAGACTCCAGGGCCATTAACCTAGTACACACCTGTGAACCTATAAATAGCATCAAAATTGCTAGAGCTAAAAGAAAACCACCACATGCAGTAAAATGCAAGACTTTTAATAACACAAAAACAAAAAAGCTCTAGCGCCTCGGCAATATGCCTTTCAAGAGTACTAAACAGCACACCCCATTCCACATTTAAATAAGCATATCAATCAAACAATTAATCCAGTTAAGAATACAATTAATTCAATAAAATCATGCAAGCATTTTCTAATTACATTCTAAATTTAAACCTGTAGGTGCCAACATATCATACATCGAAATAAAAACATTTTCTTTATAAAGCAATTTACTTTTCAAAGAGCTAAAACAGAATTTTGCTTGCAACATAAATAGGACATGATGGAGAGACAGATATGCATCTCAGAGAATTCCCATTCTATGGAATAGGGTCCCCATGCATGTGAAATAAAGTCCTCCCCCTAACCCTACTTAAGTATAACTTGGACCATTGAATGGGAAATCAAAAATTCACTCCAGTCTGCGGTCTACTTCTCTGATGGACAGAAACAGTCAGTAAATCATGTCATAATCAAAAATCACCCCTATGTAAACATCTAAAACATAAAACTTGTGGGACACATTTGGGTTGCACAGCTAGACTTATAAAGGCCCTAGTGGTCATTAGACTAGTACACACTCATGAACTGTGAGCTTATGAAGTATTAATTTTTAGGTTCATAGATTTTAGATTATGTTCATAGATTAGTACTAGGCTAACTGCCCTTGTGGGCCATTTCACAACTAGCCAATTACCCCATGTGAGAATCAAACCTTTCACCTTGTATCCGTAAGGTAAACACCTTAACTATTATGCCATCCTCCCACCCTAGCAATGTAATTATTTAATGTTCATTGTGTGTAAGTTAAGTATATCCCATTTTTTCTTATAAGTCATCCTTGTCAGTACAAACACTGATTGCTGCTGTACATACTCTTCAAAAGTGTGTGTGTGTGTGTGTGTGTGTGTGTGTGTGTGTGTGTGTGTGTGTGTGTGTGTGTGTGTGTGTGTGTGTGTATTAGGTTCTTTGAAATGTTCTTTTCCTTAATATAGTTTCTAAAATGTTCTAGTATTAAATCTTTATGGTGTGTGTGTGTGTGTGTGTGTGTGTGTGTGTGTGTGTGTGTGTGTGTGTGTGTGTGTGTGTGTGTGTGTGTGTGTGTGCGTGCGTGTGCGAGCGCACGCGCGCACATGCATGTGCATTGGTGTGCATGCACAAAGTAGCAAGTTTGATTTCTCTGGTCTCAGGAAAGCTGCACAAAATGCATTGTTACGTGCTATAAAACCAGGTAAATAATTTATATTTGTTCAGCAAGAAAGGAACAGACACAGTCCATAGCAATTTGGCTTTTTTAAAAATACTGAAAAATAAAGTTATAGGGCAGCATTCATAGTCTGGAACTTCACATACTTATAGCGGTGATTCACAAAGGGCATGAATCAATAATGAATTAATTTGCATACAAATTGTGTAAATCGCCCTGAAGTTGCACCAGAAAACAGCCATTTTTCAGTCGAGTACAGAGATGTGATGGGTGCCGATATGGTGCTTCAGCATATCTGCACATTTTATTGAAGGGGTCATTTGTGTGAAATGTGTATTTCAGTGCTTGTGCATAGCCGGGCATGTTACTGAAGGGATCAGTAGGGTACCAGGGCATGTTATTGATGAAGTTGCTTGGGTGATATGTGTATTTCAGTGCTTGTGCATCTCTGGACATTTTACTGATGGGGTTACTTGAGTGAAATGTATATTTCAATACTATTGCATACCTGGAAATTTTACTGAAGGGGTCACTTGGGTGAAATGTGTATTTCAGTGCTTGTATATACCTGGAAATTTTACTGAAGGGGTCACTTGGGTGAAATGTGTATTTAAGTGCTTGTATATACCTGGAAATTTTACTGAAGGGGTCACTTGGGTAAAATGTTCATTTTACTGCTTGTGCATACCAGGGCATTTTACTGGAGGGGTCACTTGAGTGAAATGTTCATTTTAGTGCTTATTCATACTAGGAATTGTTATTGAAGGGGGTCACTGGAGAAGATAATTCATTTGTGTGTCAGGGAAGTGCTTGTTCCTACATGGTCAGACTGTTGACGTGATCGCTGGGCAAAATAATTTATTTTGTCATTTTAGTGCTTGTGCATACTTAAGATTAACTAATGGAGGGTTTGCTAGGAGAAATAATTAATGTGTATGTCATGGAAATGCTTATGCATACTGAGACAAACAAGTTGGTTGATTGCAACTCCAATATCAAAGGTGAAGCACCGCATTTAAGAATGGATGTGTGTAATGCAGGGATGATGGACTGTGAATTGCAAAACTGCCTCATTAGCATGTTATGCTTTACAACATTTCTCATTTGCATCTCATTATTTTTAGGCCTGGTGCATTAGCATAAATCGCCTCTATGAATTGCGCCCTTGCTAAGCTCACTCATAAGCATCAGGAATACCCATATCACATTTGCGCAAGTGACTATGATTGCTGCCCATAATACTTACTTCATCCTGTCTGTGAAAACACTACCTTTCATGTATAAGTAACAAAATACAAAACAAACCACTCTTAAGCCTAGTACAACTCATCTGGTTGGGACTTTTTAGTCTATATGCTGAACCCACAATACAATTCTTCTAGTTAATATAAATAACATGAAATGGAAAGCTTTACACGCAGTCTATGAAATATAACACTCTCTTTTAATATTTTGTAATCAGGATAAGCGCAGACATATCTCCAGGGTCTCCTGACCATTTGCAGCTGAAGATCCATTGCTCTTCTGTTGAGAAGAAACAGCTTTTCTAAGACACCATCAACACTTTCAGATTGCAGTCCCCCTTATCTAGGGTAGATGCAAAATCTCACGGGTTCCCAAATTCTACTAGGCAGAGGCACAGTTTCATGATTAACAAATCTCACTAGACAGACACACAGTCTCTTCAGTAGTAAGTTCCATTAGGCAGACAAATAGTCCCTTGGTCAGCAAGTTCCACTACGTAAGGGCACAGTCTGCTGGTCAAGAACTTCCACTATGTGAAGACTTGTATCCTGGTCATCAAGTTCCACTTATGTGAAGACACAGTCTCCCAGTCAGCAAGTTCTGCAATGTGAATACAACAGTCTCATGGTCTGCAAGTTGCATTAAGTAAAGAAACAGTCTCCTGGTCACCAAGTTCCACTATGTGAAGTCAGTTTCCTGGTTATCAAGTTCCACTATAGATACACACAGTTTCTCCTGGTTTCATTATGCTAGGGCACATACACAGCCTTCTTAAAATGTGTCTTCTTCCCCTACTGAACTCAAACTCTAATATTTTAATTAAGTAAGTGCTTAACTCTCATCAGTGTGTGTGTTGTGTGTGTGTGTGTGTGTGTGTGTGTGTGTGTGTGTGTGTGTGTGTGTGTGTGTGTGTGTGTGTGTGTGTCTCTGATAACCATACTCTGTTTCTGAGTAGCTAGCTGATTTTTCAGATTTAGCCCTTTCAGATAAGTTCCAAAGTCAGCTCATTGCAAGGCCAACAGCTCAC
Organism: Protopterus annectens; assembly: GCF_019279795.1. NCBI lineage: Eukaryota > Metazoa > Chordata > Ceratodontiformes > Protopteridae > Protopterus > Protopterus annectens. The sequence continues at coordinate 546,127,192 of NC_056734.1, read as the reverse complement.
AGCCAAGGGTTCAGTAACTATATTGGCCTTACACTCACTGTTAGACCTGGCCAATGCACAGCTATAGACCCATCCACTAGGACAATTACCTTTTCCCTGGACCCATTTCCTAAACGTAACCTTGTTTTTGGCAAAGACCTTCCTCGGTGTATATTTATTTATTGTTTATGTTTACAGGAAGGTATGACTGGACACAAGTGCCATTTTCATTGGAGGCCCAGGGAGAAAATATCCACATAAAATACATATTTACAATGAACAACAATAAAAATTAAACATTTTAAACATTACTTTGTAGGCAGCATTGAGACAAATAGTAAAGACATATATCATATACTTCAGAAGTTATATTATTTTACATGTCAAGAACATGTTAACATGTAATCGCTAGAGATAGAAGAGCAATGATAATGCACAGAGGTTCAATGTATGTGTACTGACATTAATGAGGGAGGATCTCACTAGAGTAGGAACAGGAAATAGAGGAGGAGGAAGGGTATAAGCAAAAATAATCAAGAAAAACATCAGGAAAAGTTCTGATAGTGGAGAGATTGAGATAACAGTAGATAGGTAAGCTGATGAAGGTGGTAAGGACGGGCTATTAGTGAGAGAGGTGGTGGCAATGAAAGAGAAAGAGAGAGTGATAAGAAAGGTGAAAGAGTTGGGAAAGGCGGGTTTAGTCAGGCAGGATGGGAGCATGAACATAGCCATGATGAAGTTAGGAATTATATCATCCCCAAAATAAAGACACATTCGTTATGTACTTATAGGCTTTACCATTCTTCCAGTCCCGTTCATAAATTTTTTCTTTTTTTTTTTTTTTTTTGTAAATAAAAACCATGGGAACATCTACATCTGGTACATTTCCTACTGCCTGTACAGCAGTTTCTGTCCATTTGGTTGAAATCATTGTGATGTCATGCAGTACAGGTTCACTATTAATCTTATAGCATTTATGCAGGGCTGGCCCTAGGCTGAATGGAACTCAGGTGGCCCAGTACTAGGTTATGACAGGGTAGTTATGCCTTATATGCCCCAACAATTTGCCTGAGAGAGAGACACTACAGCAAAGTGCAATACATTTTCACACTGGTAGTCTTGCTCCCATAGCAACTGCAAGTCTTGCTAATACAGAGGACAACATTTCCCATCATGCACCACTCTTGTGGCTAGTCTACTATTATAACTAACTGCAGCACTCAACAGAGTTACCACTCAAAACTAGTTGGATAAACCATCTGGTTTTGAGTATCGCTCCAGTTACTGTCAAGGAAGATAATAAGACCAGGTTTAATTTCAAGACTGATAAAGAGGTACCATGTTTTCTTTTGCTTCTCTTGATGATGTGGATTTTATCATTGGTTGCTAATAAATGAAATTATAAGACATAACAGCAGAATAATTAGTCTCAGATGTATGGAAACAACCACTAATCAGCATAAACCAAACTAAAATAGATACTAGACATTGTGATATGTTATAACTTCAGATCGCTAAGATTTGTAATAGGATGTTATTAATATAACAATATGGCATTTTAATTAAGTAAGTATAGTCATAGATACCTACAAAATAATCCCAGAGAAGTGTAACATAAGGTGTGTCTGTGTGTGAGTGTGTGTGTGTGTGTGTGTGTGTGTGTGTGTGTGTGTGTGTGTGTGTGTGTGTGTGTGTGTGTGTGTGTATGCTAAGTGGTAGGAGGCAGTAGTGGATACAAAAATAATTCACGAAACTGAAAGTAGGAAAACAGTAAAAGAAATGGTTTAGATCATAAATGTATTGCAGCATTTTACAGTTCAGAATCACATACATAACAGGGGACAAGCAGAAGCTTTAAGCTAGAAAATGGATGTGCCGGATTGCAAAGTTTTTTGTTTTTGTTTTTTTTTATCGAGGGGGGGTATATTATAAAAATCTGAAAAAAAATTGTGTGGGTTTTGTATGTTGCCCCTATGGGTTTCTTTAAAGCATTGTTATTTCCTCTTAACTGCCAATACGTAATGCTTGTAAGTAACTACTCTAAGTTATCTTTGCATGTAAACCTTACATGTGATATAGCTGGAAAAGATCTGCATGTAATAGTCCATTTACCCAGTTTAACAAATAATTAAGTAATGATTCAGTGATTCATTGAAGTGTATTTCAAGCCCAAAGCCTATGCAGGCCAATCAAGGGCTTGTTTTAATATAGATTGTGCTGCAAAAATCACATTATTATACTATAGGTCAAGCAAAAACTTGAAAGTTAATACATTGTTTTTAACACCTTTACTGAATTATTACTTGTAACACAGGCAAACTTACATTTATATAAAAGTATTCAAACCATATTAACAAGTTTACATTTACAAACATTATAGGATATATAACAATATATGTGATGTATATTTCTAAACAACTTTACATAAATTATTAAATTTCTGCCTTCTCTTAAACCTCTTTCCTCCTCTAAAACATTTTTCTGCATCTGTTGAACCCACAATTTCCATTTTTCCTGCGTAATTTATTCCTACTAACTTTTTCTAAAGATCCCACTTTCTGTTCTTTTATCTGTCTTACTTTATTCACTACTTCAAGTAGAGGTGCTTTAGATTTTGATCTCCATTTCTAGCAATTGCTTTTGTGGCAGCCACCAGAATTAAATTTAACAGGGCCTTACTGTGTCTGGACAATTCAAAGCCTGTATCCCAGCTCAAAAAATCATTTCCTTAGTTATACTTATTTGTTCACCCAGCATTCCTGACAGAGTACTCTGCAGAGAATTTTTAAAGCCTGCCAACTCATTACACTCCCAAAACATATGTTCCCTGTAATCCTTTTCTTCCCCATCACACCTCCAATGTTTGCTATCTACCTGAGGTAAAGTCCTTTGGAGTCTGCTTGGGGTACACAAGTATCAATGAAAACACTTCCAGGCAAAAATCCTAAATCTTCTACACTTTGTTGCATATTTGGGAGCCATACATATGTACCCCCATTATTTCTTTGTGAACTGCATATCTGATCTCTTCTCAATCTTTTCTGACCTCCTCTGAGTGATGTCTGTAGTTATCATGCAATATATTAATTATTATATGCCCTACTAATTATCGATTTTTAACAGCAACTTCTGTTCTACAGTCAACTAAAAACTTAACTAGTGCAGGTCTTTCATTTAGTATTCCCCTATCCCTTTCTCTTTGTCTGTACTCTGATATCAATCCATGATAAGGAAGGCAATCAGTAGCCTGTAGTCCAAATGTCTTCTTAGCCTCTTCCCATTCTATTACCTTTCCTTCTCTAATTATTTGTTCCTAATACCTTGGTTCCTTTGTAAGCTTCCTCCAGTAAATCCCAGTTTCCTCTTGTCTGTTCTATCTACCCCCAGTTGCAGTAATCTCTATTGGTAGAATCCCCTTTCTCAATTCCTGTGTTGGATTAGGTCTTCGTATAGTTTCTGCAAATGTATGGATATAATATTCTGTATGACTGTCATTTTTCTCCTTAAGGATTTGCATCCAAAATTCCATTCTTTCCTTATCTCTTAAATTACTCCCCTGCTTCCTCATAATCCCTTTCCACTTTGAACTGTAGCTTTCTGGTTGTCTTATCTATAAGATCCTTAACTGGGCATCTCTGAAATAATCCTTCAAATCAGGTAATCCTAAACTTCCTTGTTCTTTTGGGAGGATCAAACTTATCCCCATTGACTCTTGCTCTCTCTCCCCCCCCAAATAAAATCTTTCAAACCTTTGTTAATTACCATCTGCAACTTCTTCTCTGATTGATAAAAATATGCCTGACCTGTATATAAAACTAAAGGGACTATAAACATTTTTAATGCTTGTATTTTGCTATCCATATCAATAGGCAAGAGCTTCCAGTTTCTTAGTTGTTGTTTTATCTTTTGTTTAGTCTCATCCTACACATTCTTAGCTGCCATAACAAAATCATTTTTAATGCATACTCCTAAATACTTCATTTTATCGTGTCTCCATACATATGGGCATACACAGTTTATAACTATAGCCTTTGTTTTATCTTCATTAATTTTATATCCCATAAAAATGGAACTGTCTCAGAATATTTCATAACAATGAGATGTCCTTTTCTAGTTCCATCAATAATATCATCTGGAAATAATGCCAACTTTTCTTGAACATCATACCAATTATATCCTTACATTTCTGAGTCCCTTATTTTCTTTGCCAGTGATTCTAAATATAATGCAAATAACAAAGAGGAAAGAAGACACTCTTGCCTGGTTCCTCTGTTTATTACCAACTTATCATAGAGGAACCCTCCCACTTTGATTTTTGCCTCAAATCTATCATTCATATCTAAATTCAAATGCCTCCAGTGCCCTACTCATAAAATCCCAGCTTACTCTGTTGAATGTTTTCTCCGCATCAAGACCCATCAATTACAGTGGTATTTCCTTACATTCTGCTTCCCTCTGGATCCTCATTGTTCTGTTAATATTGTCAGATGTCTGCCTTTCCTCCACAAAACCACATTGGTCCATATCTATTAATTTGGCATCCCCTTTGCCATTCTTTTAACCATTATCAACATAAATAATTTATAATCATGGTTTAGAATTGAGAAGGGGCAATATGAAGCTGGATCACATGGGTCTTTACTGTCTTTAGGTATTACAGCTGTAGAACAGAGCATGTGTTGTGACTTTAAGAAGCATTTCAAAATAAGGGCACATGCGTATAAATAGAGAGCATGTGCAGGCAGCAGTGGCATTTTGAGAGAACAACCAGAGTGTTAAACATGTATGAGTGCAATAGTCAGTCTGTTTATAAGTTTATTTAAGTTACTAAGCCTCAATCCTGATGTTTTTGTATATAATAAAACTGCTTGAACCAAACCCACAACTGTTCGTCTGTATTATCCTGACCGAACAAGTGACAACAGCCACCACAGCTTTATTCCAGGAGGTTGGTGCCCTCCCCCCTTTTAAAATACTGTTAAATGAAACCTTCCAGATTTTTATTACTTTCTTCCCTCCTAACTTCCAACATTCCACTGAAATACCATGTGTTCCTGGAGACTTTACTGTAGATTGGTTATATATCATAATTTTTATCTCATCTCCTACTTAAATGTTAGTTGTTAAGCCTCATCTACCTGTAAACTTGGCATATTTAGTTTTTCCATAACTACTTCCATTTCTGCTTTCTCTTGATTTCCCCACTTCTCTGCTTTATACAAATTTTCATAAAATTTCCAAAATATTTCTAATACCTCTATAGGATTTTTCATTATTTTTCTTGTTATAGACTCCCTAAGTTTTGCAACAACCCTTTCTACTACTTTCTGTTGCCTAAGTTGTTGTGCCAAATGTTTTTGTGCTTTGGAGTTATTATAAAAAAAAAAAACAGTTGCTTATCAGCTATCTTTCTAAGCTCGTGCATATTATCCAGATACGCCTTTATTTTCTCTTTAGCACTCTACAAATGCACCTCCTCTTGTTCTGTGAAATTCCACTTACATTGTAATAATTTAACCTTTGTCAGTCTCTCTAAATAATTCATATTACTTCTTAACCAGATTTCTTTTTCTTTTATTTCTACCCTATATTTAAACTCCATTTTCATTTTATCCTACTCACAAGCTTTAACTTCTAGAGTACTTTCTATTTTTCCTAACAATTCCTGGATAATTTCTACTAACCATTCCTTAAATTCCTCTCTTTTTAACAGGTAGGTGGGAAAGCACCAGTGTCTCATTTTTACTTCAATACCCTGCATTTTTATCTTAGTAATTATGGACACATGATCTGAAATAGTTATTGGGTGTGTATCAACATTCTCAATTAAATGGACATGTTCTTGTGAAATATATAATTTCTATCAAGTCTAGTCCAGTTATTGCACATTGGGATATAATATGTAAATTCTCTCTGAGTTCTGCTACTGAGTTCATCGTCTTTCATACCAAATATTTTAATAAATTTCTTTAGAAATCTACCCTCTTTTGCTATATTTTCCATTTACTGTAGCTTGTCATTGCCAGGTATACAACACAGGTAAACACACATGGTACATAATGGACACAAGAAAATATGTGTCAAGACAAAAGTGAATGGTAACCTCAGAATATGCCTAACTTGAGGCCACCTGGAGGTGTGACATTTTTAGCAAAGGAGAAGCAAAACAAAGGCATCCACTGGTAGTAGTCTGTCAAAAGTTGACATAAATAAATTCCATTCATGGCAGTGTTGAGACAGGATAAGAGCTGTGTGTGTGTGTGTGTGTGTGTGTGTGTGTGTGTGTGTGTGTGTGTGTGTGTGTGTGTGTGTGTGTGTGTGTGTGTGTGTGTGTGTGTGTGTGTGTGTGTGTGTGTGTGTGTGTGTGTGTGTGTGTGTGTGTGTAAATAAGGGGCAGATAGCAAACTGAGGAAAAGTGAAATAGTGAGGAATCAGAGTAACGCAAACCAGTTAAGGGACAACATTCCAACAAGTAAGGTAAAATGGGGTACGGTTTACCCTTGTAGTAAAGCAGGTGCACTAAACCAGTAGCTGCAGTGGTGAAACAGAAGTAGGAGAACTACATCACTGTTACAGTGTTGAACACCAAATCAGATCCAACCCTGAACATTAATAAGTATATATGGGTAATAGCTAACTTTTTGCAGTACTGAAAGGATATATATCATTTCCATGCTTTTGTACATCAGAAACCTTATATGTGATATTTGGGGTTAATAGTTTTAGTTTAAGGCAAGATTTAAGAAGCAAAGGCTTCCCTGTGCAGAATGCTTGAAGCACTGGTATTTTCCAACTCCGAAGCTTTGGTAAAGAACGTAAACCCCTCAACCACAAACCCAATAGACTCCTTCTTTCTCAAATCTGTCTCCATAGACTGTATCAGAACTCTACTTTCTAAGCTCAAACTATGCGCTGTATCAGCAGGCAATATTCCTTTTTACATTCTTCAGATTGCTGCACCCTCCCTTGCCATGCCTGTATCCATACTAATCAATCGCTCCATCTCTGAATCTAAAGTTCCTACTATCTGGAAACAATTCTACACTCTTCCTATTCATAAAGGAGGTAACTCCACTGAAATATCCAATTTCAGACCTATTGCTATCCTTTCCCCGCTCTCCAAAATCCTAGAGAAATGTATACACAAACAAGTTATGCAATATCTCTCACAAGAAAATCTTCTCACTCCTACACAGCATGGCTTCCATCCCATGCATAGTGCAACCACTGCTCTGCTATCTTTTCTCAACACCATAGTCCTTGCCAAAGATGACCACAAATTCATATCTTGTCTATTCATAGACCTTTCAAAAGCTTTTGACATTGTCTCACATACTATCCTACTTAGTAAACTTGTAAACCTAAACTTCTCCCCTGATACAGTTGCATGGTTCTCTAGCTATCTCTCTGATAGGCTGCAGTCAGTACGATGGGACTCAGCACTATCTACCCCTCTCTCAGTAAGAACTGGAGTTCCCCAAGGATCCATTCTTGGACCTCTACTCTTTAACAACTTTGCCAACTCACTCCACTCCTTTTGCCCTCTATCTAACATTATCCAATACACAGATGACTCTACAGTCATAACTATCACTAATTCCCCCTCAGAACTCCTAACAAATACCCAGATATCTTTCAACTCAGTAGAGACATGGCTTACTAATAATCGGCTCATCCTCAGCCCTAAGAAAACTAAATTACTACTCTTTCTGACAAAATCTGCAAACCACATTAAACCCTCCTTTTCCATTAGGTCCCTAAACAACACTCCTATAGAAGTCGAAAATAGCACAAAACTGCTAGGCATTACCATTGATGACCAACTAAAATTCGATCTTCACATTAATAACTGCATTAAAAAAACATCAAAAGCAAGGACTACTGTATAGGAACAACAAATACCTAACTAACGAAGCCAGGATTTCCCTTGCTCATGCCTACCTCCTACCGTGCATAACCTATTGTTCTCAAATATTTACAAATCTGAACTGAACTTACCAAATTAGAATCAACCTAACATAAAATAGATAGATTTGCAGCTCAGCAAACATATAAATGTCATCATTGTCTCTCCCTAAAATACCTGAAATGGCCAGAATTACCTCACCTGTTCCTACTATCGCAACTCCAAATCATGCACTCCATCCTATATCAGCCTAAATTCTGCCAAAGTCTATGTTCTCTTATCTCTCACTACTCCCCTACCAGACTCCTCTGAAGCTCAACCCAAGACCTACTAAAAATCTATAAACCTAAATCCAACACAGGGTGTAACTTATATAGCTACCATACCTCTATTGCATGGAACAAACTCCCACTTAAAATAAGGACTCTGACTCACCCCAAACAATTTAAGCTAGTAGCCAAGGACCACATTAGTAGACACTGACCATGCCACTGTACTCACCCTGCCTGATTATTACCTTTATAATTCTGCCAAACTAATGTTCTAAAACCTAGTATTAACTAACTTAGCATTAACTGATTCAGCCTTTGCTTCCTATGTAACCTCCTAATGCTTCTTCTATACTCTGCTCCCTGAAATTCTTATATAACCTTCTAAGTCTCTGCTCCTCAACATACAAACCCCTATATTTAGCATACTCTCTCTTTTTAAACCAAAAACATACAATTCATTTCACTTTTTAACATTAACATTTTTGTATATAGTTACTTGCTTTATCTTTCAATAATATACATGTATATCGTTTTTTTGTATTCTAACTACCAAAACATTCCTATTGTAATTTTTTACGGAAATGTACCTGTCTTGCTGTGTTTTATTTGCATTGTAAAACTTTGGAGCTTTTCTCCCCGGGCCTCCGCTGAAAAAGTGCAGTAGCTCAGTCGGACACACCCGGTCAACAAATGTAAAATAAATAAATAAATAAGGATTTGCCAGTTTCTTTTCACTCTGCCTTTGTACTGCTAAAGAGACATAGCTCTGACATAGTTGTGATACTAGAATCAAGGATAATATGTTTCAAATACAATTGCTTCTATTTGTGCCCTTTTAATATCATTTATTGCTCACAAGATATTTATATTTAGCTTATGTTTTTAGCAATATTTTTCAGAAAATGCTCAGAAATCTAAGAATGCATGTTAACTACTAGAGATGTCACATCCTAGGTACAAGGTGGTGTGAACAAGATATCTATCACAGGAGGTGTGTTGTGTGACTAACCTAGCCTGCATTTTAGCTGTTCTGCATCAATAATAATGTCAGATGATGTTTTTGTCTGTAATTTACATTGGAAAATATTTCTCTGGGTTGTTGCTTCATTGTATATAGCACTCACTGCTGGAAAAAAAAACAAAAATACTCAGTGGAGATTTTTTGACTTGTTTAATGTTAAGCACTTGTATCCCATATGGTTCACAAAGACCTAACCTGAACATTTAAAATTACCTCCACTAGTCTTTATATACACATCAGTAAATATCATGTGAGCTGGTGTTGTGGCTTAGAGAAAAAGCCTTGACTACAGAGCAGGTAACCCAAGTTTCATTAGCAACTCAGGTGTCAAGGTGCTGGCAGGAGGATAGGAGTACCCATGCTAGGAAAGGAGGCAGGAGGAGCATGTGCAGGAAAAAACACTATAAAGTGCTTCCCAAGGGTTGCTGGGATGATTTGTTGACATCAGCCCCTTGAGGAAGTGAGAGAAAGTTTGGCATGCTTCGACCAACGACACCCCACCCATGGGGTATCACTGAGACAAACATGGGGAATACAGTTTAAAGCAGAAAAAATCTCTGGCAGTGGGATGCTGCTGCACTGGGATGCCTCAATTTCCTCAGCAGCCCTATGCATGGGTTGCAATAAGCTCACGGGTGGATAAGAGAACCCAATAGACCTGTTGAATGAGGAGAGGCACCACTGACAGAAAATGGTCAGCTGGTGAATCCAGGATGAGCAAAAACACATAAATAAATCAAAAATTATGTAACCTACTAAACCAATGAAAATCATTGTATTGTAATCTGTTAAAATTATACTATTGTGTAAAAACTTAATGTAAAAATTTGTGTGTGTTTAATATTTACATCTTAGTATTTATATTTATTAATCCTTAACTTCTAGACAGATTTAATGATGACAGTGGCATTCAAACCTGGAGCTATACATGCATTAGCTCACAGTTGCCACTCTATCTCTTTTTTTTATTTAACAACTGTAACATGCATTTTCTATAGTCACTTGTGTTCATAAGTACCAAACCACCCCTTTTATCATTTTTTTTATTTGGATGTCCTGGTTAGAACTCAGATGTTTTACTGCATCACCCTCAGTTAAATCAAAGAGCCCTTTTTAAGGGAATTATTTCAGTATTTATTTATCTGAATTTGTTTACAGGGGTAGTGCACTGACAGTTCTGACCAATTTCAGTTTCAGACTGGTGATATCAGTCTCAGTCCAGGGAAAGTTCTTATTTCAGATGCACAAACTGATTCAAGCACTCCATTGCTTGCTGCAGGGCAGAGTTAAAAGTACTCCTTTTCACACACACACACACACACGCACACACACACACACACACACACACACACACACACACACACACACACACACACACACACACACACACACATTTCTATATTTGTTGTCCCTTCTTAAAAACTATTGATGTCAAAGTAACAACTAGTCAAGGGCTATTTATAGTACTTTACCAGACTTCCAAATTAAAATGTTAGCACTCGAAATGCAGAGTGCTGACAAGTAAAAAAAAAGACCAAAACACAGGAGATGATCAAATCTTGAAAAACTGCTCTTCAAATCTTGAAAAACTGCTCTTTTTTAAACTCCTTTTTGCTGGGGGGTAAGCCCCCCCACACACACACACCCCATGAACCTATATATATATATATATATATATATATATATATATATATATATATATATATATACATATATAAAAACTCAGAGAGCTCCATACCTTGGAGAAAAGGGAATATTCTGAGAAATGGTATCTCGTACTTAGTATATGTAAATCCCTTCTTTCAACCATTCAGTCTCCATATTTCAGGACTCGTCACAGCAGGTTCCGACATTTCAAATGGTTACCATTTCACCATTGTTTTAGATCATTTACAGAAATGCTTCTTTTAAATCATTAAAATGTTTTGCATAAAGCATGGACAGATATAAATGAAGATATGCAGCATAAATATGGAATCAGCTGGCATTTTAGATATCCAAAAAACTGCATAAGCCATGGGCCTGATGTTTCTGTATGCCAGACAAGATGCTTTGAGGTGCCAGTCCAGTTTCATTAAATAACAGATAAAAAGAAGAAGAGCAGACTCAGTGGTGTTTTCCTCCTCAAGAATATGCAAGAATATTGGGCATATAGCACCCTACAACAATGAATTTTAAAAGGCTTATTTGTCTTAAGGTGTTTAAAGGCACCTTTTTCCCATTTGCTTAATCATTTAATTCCACCCATTGTGCTCCTCCTGATCTCTTTGTTCAACCCATCCTAACTGGCTTAGCATTCTAATCCATCCTATGGGGAGCATCTCCTTTCCAGTAAAGATTTCCTTATTGCCAGAGTAGTGGGAAGTGAAAGCCAAGCACCAGGTGGTCACCCTCCATAGCTGGCAAAGGTTTTTCTCATTTCTCCTTCTACTCCCCAGATTGTTTCTGCATGTCACATATGCAGCACTTGCAAATACCACACTGGCATCTTTATGCCCTCTGAGACAATATACTATCTTCAAACACCCTCAGCCAGCACTTTTTCCCCCCTAGGATATTCTGCTGGTCGATATTTATTTAAGTGACTGGCAGTTCCTTGCTCATTGTTATACTGCTCTCACAGAAGCTGACAACTACATTCAACTGTTAGTGAAACATATTGATTGGTAGTATGAATGTAAGCCAGTAAATTCTTTTCACTAATTTGCACAGATCTTAATTAGTGCATGATGTGAAGTTGATAATATATAATAAAAAGGCTGATGCTCTCTATGATAATTTTTTTCCCTATGTTTTTCAGTGGAGTCACCAAATCCAGTTACTGTTTTGGTCCAATCATTTTGATGACTTCACTTGTTGGCAAAAGTATTGTCAGTTAATTCCTGTCAGACTGTAGAATAGCGGCCATTTTCTATCAGGGAGCATCCTAAAACATACTTCTGGTCTCCACTAGAGAATGCTCCTGCAAAGAACAACTCCACTCCCAGTGGAGCTAACATGCCATCTGTGTTGATTTACTGTAAATATGCTGCAGTGAACTTGAAACTCAGACTTTTCAGGACATCTTACCTAATGTTTCTTTAGCAGTGTCTTTACAATTTCAAAATTAGTTTAGCCACATAATTCTGTCAGATGTAAAACTGTTCATCTGAGATAAAAGAATATGGATGTACTTCTATGAGCAAAATAAAATAAAAGGCACGAGAGAGATGTTAGTGCAGCTGTGACCAGCCTCATAGGAATGAATAAGAGCATTAAAGCTTGAGTATGACATAATGTTGTAAAATGCAGCGAGACATACAGCATTTTTTTGCTTATAGTCCCTCTTACCATTTATTCATTCAGGCAATGTCTCAAAAGAAACATGTAGATAATGTCTAGAATTACAGAATTATACTACAGATTCTTATAGGATTATTTTAGCAACTCAGGCACAAATAAAGGGTTCAAAGACCAAACTCATTCTTTTTTAGAAAGATGAAAATCAAAAATGTTTAAAATTTATGTAGACCACAAATATAATAATGTTATTTTTTATCAGATGGTCATGAAGGGCCATGTGGCATGTGGGTCTGTAGCTAGCATTTACATTTGCTGTGCACCTGACTGACTTTCAAAACCTCAGGTAGGTAAAACGTATAACTTGTCAGTCTGGCAGCACAATGGCAAAACAGAACTGCAATGCAATGAAGGCTAGATATTACATTTTGGACCACTGACAGAAAGAAATTTCCCTTATGTTTTTTGGAAAATTATAGAGAAATGATCTATAGAAAGTCCTAGGGAGAAGAGCTGTGTAATCTTGAAAATAAATATACTGTGGTAGTCACCTAAGTGGATCTTTTCAACCATAGTAAAATGGTTACAGTGGAGATATGCTTGATAACACAACAGAAATAATAGAACGGGGGGGGGGGTATGTGGAAATGGTAATTACTCAGACACATGGTTCTGTAATAAATCACTCATATTCAGGAATATAAAGAAAAGAGATGTGTTGCAGTGACAGAATACATTATACTCAGACCACATTAGATATATTTATAGCAAACATCAGACAGAGACTGCAGGTAATTGGTCGAGTGATGTGGTGGGAAGGCAGGTGATATTAGCCTACTGCAGTGTTCTGGTAGACTTCAGAAGTTGAATGATAGAATTGGAAGGTAAATAAGCAACAGTTTCAGGTGGTCCCACATTGAAGAAAAGAAACTAGATGACAACCACTTCCTGTGAATGAGAATGGGCTCTAGTAAATAGTATAACAACCTCATCTGGCTTAATTGGAATCCTACAACTGTTTAAATACCTTATAAATCTAGCACCTAGCTCATGGTCTTTGAATCATTTAAAAAATATATATAGAATTGTTAAGCAAATTTCTGTGGTTATTTCTTCAAGTTTTTTATCTCTAACATACTTTATGATATATCTGATTGTTGTAAAATAATGTACATGTTGAAAAAAATGGACAGGACTTTTATTTTGATTCCTGCTTTTCTTTGCACATTAAATAAATATGAAAGTTCTCTGTAAATTAAACACCTCTATTTTTGAGCTGATCAAGTTTGCACTAGTGGTGTCCTGGTATCTTCTTTTTGTTTAAAGTTATTCACCTTTGTTTACTTAAAACAAGAACACTGCCACATGTGCCCAAAGTACATCACAGTACACACTTTTAAACTTTGTTCTTCAAGATCCTAACCAAGCTATCATAGCTTGTGGGTAACTACATGTTGAACAGTTTTGTGTTTACAATATTCTGCTGTTGTCATTTATCTTCTTTGGGGAGGGTCACTGTAACAGTAAATAATAACATCTGAGGTTGCTCACCTTATGGGTTCTTATTTCTTAGGCAGAAACTTCATCAGCAGCCCTTACATCTCTGTGAGCGTCTTTTGCCAGCCTTTTTTGGAACCTTAGTTTGTGGATGAGCCAGTCAAATACAGCCAGTATTGCTAGTATCTATCTATCTATCTATCTATCTATCTATCTATCTATCTATCTATCTATCTATTTCTTTTCTTTTTTTTTTTTTTTTAATTTTGGAAGTTGTTCTGTAGGAAATAACCTCATTTCCTGATTAGAAACATGGAAGAATAATAAGGATTTTAGAGTCAAGGTGAACTGTCCCCCACTTTTTTGCGGGTCTATATTACGAAAGCGAAAAACCCCATGCGCGAATACCAAAACATTGACCCCTATACCATGAACCGTGAAAATCCCGAACGCAATAAACAGCAAAAAAAAAATGTTTGAACTGTCATAGTCGGCCAACCCCATCACTAGCTATATACTACCTACCCAAATAAAATAAACCACATACATATACTAACCAAACCCTACTTCTAACCTAAAGTAAAGCACAAAACCCTACTTCTAACCTTACACTAAACCCCACATACACAACTAACTATGCACTATCCTTAACCCCTCCCTAACCCTAAGGTCCGTAACTACCGCACACATCCCCTACAGACATACACCCAAACAAAACAAATAATCCACATACACACATTTAACAAAACCCTACCTCCAACACTACTAAACCCCACATACAAAACTATCTATGCACTGTCTTAACCCTTCCCTAACCCTAAGGTCCGTAACTACCTCACACTTCCCCTATGAAAATATACACAAACAAAATAAATAACCAACATACATACATTTAACAAAACCCTACCTCTAACCCTACACTAAATCTAACATACATTACTTATCTAAGCACTTACCTTAACCCACACCCTATCCTAAACTCTGTAACTATCCAACACTTACCTTATGCAGCTAATCCACAGACGGGCCAACCATAGAAATTCGATATTTCCATTTTCGCAGTTTTCGACTTTTGCTCTAAGTCCACTTCATGCTATACGGCTCGACGTTTACATATTCGCATAGACGTCTTTTCGCTTTCCTAATATAGACCCCTTTTTTGCAGTTTCCATCATCTTTTACAAGCAACAAGAAAAATAGTGTTCAGATTCACAAACTTCAGTAGATAAATTAATAAGTAAAGCAGATCCTGCTACTCTGTCTTTATTGATATATAAGGGTCTATATCAGTTCATCGAAACATCTGAAGTTCGAACACCATAAGTTCAAACTTCAAACCACGAACTGCAAAAACATCGAAGTCTTAGAACAGCATTTTTTTCCCAGGGGAAAAAAATGCTGTTCCAAGAACCACACACACAACACAAGCACACCAAAAAAACATCAATCCACACACATACACTCAAAATCCTACATCTAACCCTACACTAAACTGTACATACACTACTACCTATCCACTTACCTTAACCCAAACCCTAACCCTAAGGTCCGTCACTATCTCACACTCAGAACCACAAGAACAAGCCGTGAACTACTCCAGGCAGTCAAAAAAAAGATTTATTTAAGCGCTTTTCGTCAGTTTAATAAGCTGACTTCTTCAGAACATAAAACAAAGACCACTGGCAGCTTGATCCTTATAAAGGCGTAACACTCATTAAGGTATTCAAGCAGTAATTCATTTAGTCTAATTAACATGAAGTAGAGTGAATTTTAAAAGAGAATGGATGAATTTAAAAAGGAACTGTTTAAAAAGACAGTAACCGATTAATGGTAGCAAACTAAACAACCCTGTAGGTATACCTACAACACAAATACATAAAACATAAAACAATCTGTTGGTGTGAAAGTGAATCCTGTGAAATGTGTTGCATGTTGCAACCTTAAATAAACTAAAATACCACAGTACTGTTGACTTTTATACAGCTTTAGAACCTTAGTTTTATTTTACTGTTGAATCAAGGTTCTAAACCTACCCATGTCGTTGTGCATAAGGTAAAACCTCAAATACCCCAAAAGTTGTTGTAAGTTTATAAAACACTTAGAAAACATGGTAAAAAAATCAGTTTATAAACTAATTTAGAAAGAAGAATTGATGTCTTATTATTTTTATGTTTTTATATGTAATTGTAGAACAATAAGTAAGTATACTACAATATTTGATGATAGTGAAAACTGCTACTAAAAGTTAATATTACTTAAATTAATGCTTAATGTTAATTAAAATAGTATTTGCGCAGCAAGTTTTAAAGACATAGCAAAAAGTTAAAAACACACGGTTGTTTGTATGTGATGGTACTACAAAAAGCGCTACAAAAAGTGTGTAAAAAAGTGTGTTAAATACCTGAAGGTGTGCAAAGGTCACACATACCACATATACTTGATGAATTTCAGGTGATATTTTTTGAATAATGTTATATTATAATAATTTTTAATAGTTTTTATAGTTTTTAATAATAATTATTTATTTTTGTATTATATTAATGATTTTAATTATTTATGATAAGTTAGACATACCTAAAGTCGTGAAAATCGTGGTCAATAGTTTTAATGAATTCATAATCACGTTTGATGAAACTAGCTAGTTCACGAAAATAATCATAACAGACGTGAAAACATAACAGACATAAAACCCATGAAAGACCTGAAAAACACCTAATACATGTATGCATAATAAACAGAAAATGTATATATACACATAAATGTAGATTCCATAAAGGGGGTGTGTGTCAAGTGACAATACCTTCATCTTTTCAAACTAGTTAATTTTAATAGACTTCCAATTGAACAAGTCTCATTCAGTCCTGGGAAGCTGTATGCATTTAGTTTTACCTGCCATTTCAGTTCCAATTCTTCCAGTTTCAGATTTCTGGGACCCCCTCTCGGGTCGATTTTTACATGGTCAATCGCCATGAACCTGAAACTGTGATTTGGATGACCTGCCGTGTGTTTAGCAAGTGCATTCTCAAGTTTCCCCTTTTTGATGGCATACAGGTGTTCATACATCCTTTCACATAGTCTTCTTTCAGTCTTACCAATGTAAAATGCTAAACAGGATGTACACTTAGCTAAATAAGTAATATGGTTGGTGTTACAGTCAAATTTATTCCTTAACCTAAATTTTTGTTTGTTCAGAATAAAAGAGTTACCCTCCTGGACGTGTTTACAATAGTTACAATTGTGACATTTATACATTCCAGGGCATCTCACTATGGGTACATCATGTTTTTCTAACAAGTTTTTGATGTTTAGCCCTTTCCTGTAAACAATAATAGGGTGGTCACCTAGTTTTTCAAATAGGTCAGGTTGTATTTTAAACAAGTCCCAGTTTTTCTTCAATATAGATGAACACAAGGTGCTTTTTATATTAAAGGTAGTAATGAATTTAACAGTGCTTAGCTCGTTGTTTAATCGGCCACTAGTTGGGACATTACTCCCTTCTTGGTCACATAAGTTCTTGTCGACCAAGATGGCGCTGTTATCGTTGGTCAAATTTTTAGTGTTGGTCTTCAGGAGGGGTAAATACACCTTATTGTGTCTTTTATCCATTACCTCCTGGACTATTGGGTCAAGGAAAGTTACCGGGTAGCCTCTATGTATAAACATTTCCCGTATGTAAGCACATTCCTGTTTAAAATCCTCGTCCAGGCTGACCATTCTGGAAGCTCTTACCAACTGCCCCTTCACAACAGATTTCTTCTGATAGTGAGGGTGGCAGCTGGTGTAGTGGAGGAAAGTGTTAGAATATGTTGGTTTCCTAAAGATGTTTGCAATAAACAAGTTTAAGTTGTAATTCTTACTAAGATGGATGTCAAGGTAGTCGATACAGTCACAATTAAACGTGTGAGTAAATTGCAAAAACTCAGTAGTATGGTTGAAGTAGTCAATAATTTGATTACTGACATTTTCGCTACCTTTAAGTAAAATGAAAATATCGTCCAGGAACCTTGTGTAGTATATGAAGGACTCAAAGAACAAGTTTCCTTTAAAGACAAACTCAGATTCCCAGTACGCCATAACCAAGTTAGCTACACTTCCTCCACAAGGTGATCCCATGGCGACACCTGTTTTTTGCAAGTAGAATTCTTCACAGTGGCAAAAATAGTTGTTTGTTAAAACTAAATCCAACAGGACAGAAACTAAATCTGTTTCCCTGGTGGGAGCTTTATGTTTCTCAAGCATAAGTCCCACCCATTCTAATGCTACCTCATGGGGGATGCTAGTGTAAAGGTCTTTTACGTCGATTGTGAGGAAGTTGTAGCTTTTGTCAAAAGGCAAGGTGTCAATATTTTTCAAAAAGGTCCAAGAATCTTTGCAAATTTGAGTCTCCTTAACCAGGTATTTTTGTAAAATTACATCCAATACCTTAGCACAAGAGTAAGAAGGAGATCCCCTACTGTCTACCAAAGGTCTAAGTGGTGGATTCTCAATACTCTTGTATATTTTAGGGATACCAAAGATACTTGGATATCTAGGAAATGACGTTACTAAGTAGTTGTATGTCTTTTGGTCTATTAGGGCATCAATAAACAAATCCTCAATGCAGTTTCTAATGATGCTGTAGGCTCTATTTACCTCACTACGTGAACTGTGTTCATATGCTTCGGTGTTTAGTAATTTGTACATTCTGTCATGGTAGTCACTCAAGTTGAAAACAACTAATCCACCCCTCTTGTCAGGTTTACAAAACCTAAGCCGTTGGGTGGTAAGAAAGGACATTATTTCCCTTTCATCATTGTCCAAGTTGGTAAGTGTGGACCTATTGTCTCTATAGGTATTCATGTGTCTTATGTCTAGTTCACAACATTTCTCGAACAAGTCGAGAGCAGGATGTAATGGGGGGTTGTAAGTACTAGGAACATGGAGACTATCAGACAG